>NW_027077446.1:12500-123000 GCF_963924675.1 Phocoena phocoena
AGGGGACAGGTTAGTGTACGACAACGGTTTAGGGTGAGCGTACGTGTTAGGGTACGGGTTAGTGTTAGCGTACGGGTAGGATTAGGGGACGGGTTAGTGTAAGGCTTCGGGTAAGGGTTAGGGTTAGGGTTAGGGTTAGGGTTAGGGGACGGGGACGGTTTCGGGGACAGGTTAGGGTACAACAACGGTATAGGGTGAGCGTACGTGTTAGGGTACGGGTTAGTATTAGTGTACGGGTTAGGATTAGGGGACGGGTTAGTGTAAGGCTTCGGGTAAGGGTTAGGGTTAGGGTTAGGGTTAGGGTATGGGGACGGTTTAGGGGACAGGTTAGGGTACGACAACGGTTTAGGGTGAGCGTAGGTGTTAGGGGACAGGTTAGTGTTAGCGTAAGGGTTAGGATTAGGGGACAGGTTAGGGTAAGGCTTCGGGTAAGTGTTAGGGTTAGGGTTAGGGTTAGGGTTAGGGGACGGGGACGGTTTACGGGACAGGTTATTGTACGACAACGGTTTAAGGTGAGCGTATGTGTTAGGGTACGGGTTAGTGTTAGCTTATGGGTTAGGATTAGGTGACGGGTTTGGGTAAGGCTTCGGGTAAGGGTTAGAGTTTGGTTTAGGGTTAGGGGAAGGGGACTGGGACAGTATAGGGTACAGGTTAGGGTACGACAACGGTTTAGGGTGAGCGTACGTGTTAGGGTACGGTTTAGTGTTAGCGTACGGTTTAGGATTAGGGGACGGGTTAGAATAAGGCTTCGGGAAAGGGTTAGGGTTAGGGTTAGGGTTAGGGGACGGGGACGGTTTAGTGGACAGGTTAGGGTACGACAACGGTTTAGGGTGAGCATACGTGTTAGGGTACGGGTTAGTGTTAGCCTACGGGTTAGGATTAGTGGACATGTTATGGTAAGGCTTCGGGTAAGGGTTAGGTTTAGGGTTAGGTTTAGGGTTAGGGGACGGGGACGGGGACGGTTTAGGGGACAGGTTAGTGTACGACAACGGTTTAGGGTGAGCGTACGTTTTAGGGTATGGGTTAGTGTTAGCCTACGGGTTATGATTAGTGGACGGGTTAGGGTAAGGCTTCGGGTAAGGTTTAGGGTTAGGGTTAGGGTTAGGTTTAGGGTTAGGGTTAGGGGACGGGGACGCTTTAGGGGACGGGTTAGTGTACGACAACGGTTTAGGGTGAGCGTACGTGTTAGGGTACTGGTAAGTGTTAGCGTACGGGTTAGTAATAAGGGACGGGTTAGTGTAAGGCTTCGGGTAAGTGTTAGGGTTAGGGTTAGGGTTAGGGGACGGGGACGGTTTAGGGGACAGGTTCGGGTACGACAACGGTATAGGGTGAGCGTACGTGTTAGGGTACGGGTTAGTGTTAGCGTACGGGTTAGGTTTAAGGGATGGTTTAGGGTAAGGCTTCGGATAAGGTTTAGGGTTAGGGTTAGGATTAGGGTTAGGGTTAGGGGACGGGGATGGTTTAGGGGACAGGTTAGGGTACGACAACGGTTTAGGGTGAGCGTACGTGCTAGGGTACTGGTTAGTGTTACCGTATGGGTTAGGATTAGGGGACAGGTTAGGGTAAGGCTTCGGGTAAGGGTTAGGGTTAGGTTTAGCGTTAGGGTTAGGGGACGGGGACGGTTTAGGGGACAGGTTCTGGTACGACAACGGTTTAGGGTGAGTGTACATGTTAGGGTACCGGTTAGTGTTAGCGTAAGTGTTAGGATTACGGGACGGGTTAGGGTAAAGCTTCGGGTAAGTGTTAGGGTTAGGGTTAGGGTTAGGGTTAGGGTTAGGGGACGGGGACGGTTTAGGGGACAGGTTAGGGTACGACAACGGTTTAGGGTGTGCGTACGTGTTAGGGTACGGGTTATTGTTAGCGTACGGGTTAGGATTAGGGGACGGTTTAGGGTAAGGCTTCGGGTAAGTGTTAGCATTAGCGTTAGGGTTAGGGTTAGGGGACGGGGACGGGGACGGTTTAGGGGACAGGTTAGGGTACGAAAACGGTTTAGGGTGAGCGTACGTGTTAGTGTACAGGTTAGTGTTAGCGTACGGGTTAGGATTACGGGACGGGTTAGGGTAAGGCTTCAGGTAAGGATTAGGGTTAGGGTTAGGGTTAGGGTTAGGGGACGGGGACGGTTTAGGGGACACGTTAGGGTAGGACAACGGTTTAGGGTGAGCATACGTGTTAGGGTATGGGTTAGTGTTAGCCTACGGGTTAGGATTAGGGGACGGGTTAGGGTAAGGCTTCGGGTAAGTGTTAGGGTTAGGCTTAGAGTTAGGGATAGGGGACGGGGACGGTTTAGGGGACAGGTTAGGGTACGACAAAGGTTTAGGCTGAGCGTACGTGTTAGGGTACGGGTTAGTGTTAGCGTGTGGTTTAGGATTAAGGGACGGGTTAGGGTAAGGCTTCGGGTAAGGGTTCGGGTTATGGTTAGGGTTAGGGTTAGGGTTAAGGTTAGGGGACGGTGACGGTTTAGGGGACAGGTTAGGGTACGACAACGTTTTAGGGTGAGCGTACGTGTTAGGGTACGGGTTAGTGTTAGCGTACGGGTTAGGATTAGGGGACGGGTTAGGGTAAGGCTTCGGGTAAGGGGTACGGTTAGGGTTAGGGTTAGGGTTAGGGGACGGGGACGGTTTAGGGGACAGGTTAGGGTACGACAACGGTTTAGGGTGAGGGTACGTGTTAGGGTACGGGTTAGTGTTAGCTTACGGGTTAGGATTAGGGGACGGGTGAGTGTAAGGCTTCGGGTAAGGGTTAGGGTTATGGTTAGGGTTAGGGTTAGGGTTAGGGAATGGGGACGGTTTAGGGGACAGGTTAGGGTACGACAACGGTTTAGGGTGAGCGTACGTGTTAGGGTACGGGTTATTGTTAGCGTACGGGTTAGGATTAGGGGACGGGTTAGGGTAAGGCTTCGGGTAAGTGTTAGGGTTAGGTTTAGGGTTAGGGTTAGTGTTAGGGGATGGGGACGGTTTAAGAGAGAGGTTAGGGTACGACAACGGTTTAGGGTGAGCGTAAGTGTTAGGGTACGGGTTCGTGTTAGCGTACGATTTAGGATTAGGGGACGGGTTAGGGTAAGGCTTTGGGTAAGGGTTAGGGTTAGGGTTATTGTTAGGGTTAGGGGACGGGGAGGGTTTAGGGGACAGGATAGGGTACGACAAATGTTCAGGGTGAGCGTACGTGTTACGGTACGGATTAGTGTTAGCGTACGGGTTAGGATTAAGGCAAGGGTAAGGGTAAGGCTTCGGGTAAGGGTTTGGGTTAGTGTTAGGGTTAGGGTTAGGGTTAGGAGACGGTGACGGTTTAGGGGACAGGTTAGGGTACGACAATGGTTTAGGGTAAGCGTACGTGTTAGGGTACTGGTAAGTGTTAGCGTACGGGTTAGGAATAGGGGACAGGTTAGTGTAAGGCTTCGGGTAAGTGTTAGGGTTAGGGTTAGGGTTAGGGGACGGGAACGGTTTAGGGGACAGGTTCGGGTACGACAACGGTATAGGGTGAGCGTACGTGTTAGGGTACGGGTTAGTGTTGGCGTAC
Organism: Phocoena phocoena; assembly: GCF_963924675.1. NCBI lineage: Eukaryota > Metazoa > Chordata > Mammalia > Artiodactyla > Phocoenidae > Phocoena > Phocoena phocoena. Next base: position 16,017 of record NW_027077446.1, read on the forward strand.
GGGTTAGGTTTAGGGGACGGTTTAGGGTAAGGCTTCGGATAAGGTTTAGGGTTAGGGTTAGGATTAGGGTTAGGGTTAGGGGACGGGGAAGGTTTAGGGGACAGTTTAGGGTACGACAATGGTTGTGGTGAGCGTACATGTTAGGGTACGTGTTAGTGTTAGCATACGGGTTAGGATTAAGGGACGGGTTAGGTTAAGGCTTCAGGTAAGGGTTAGGGTTAGGGTTAGGGTTAGGGTTAGGGTTAGGGGACGACGACGGTTTAGGGGACAGGTTAGGGTACGACAACTGTTTAGGGTGAGTGTACGTGTTAGGGTACCGTTTAGTGTTAGCGTACGGGTTAGGATTAGGGGACGGGTTAGGGTAAGGCTTCGGGTAAGGGTTAGCGTTAGGGTTAGGTTTAGGTTTATGGTTAGGGGACGGGGACGGTTTAGGGGACATGTTAGGGTACGACAACGGTTTAGGGTGAGTGTACGTGTTAGGGTATGGGTTAGTGTTAGCGTACGGGTTAGGATTACGGGACGGGTTAGGGTAAGGCTTCGGGTAAGGGTTAGGGTTAGGGTTAGGGTTAGGGTTAGTGTTAGGGGATGGGGACGGTTTAGGGGACAGGTTAGGATACGACAACGGTTTAGGGTGAGCGTACGTGTTAGGGTACAGGTTATTGTTAGTGTACGGTTTAGGATTAGGGGACGGGTTACGGTAAGGCTTCGGGTAAGGGTTAGGGTTAGGGTTAGAGTTAGTGTTAGGGGACGGGGAAGGTTTAGGGGACAGGTTAGGGTATGACAACGGTTTAGGGTGAGCGTACGTGTTAGGGTACGGTTTAGTGTTATCGTACGGGTTAGGATTAGGGGATGGGTTAGGGTAAGACTTCGGGTAAGGGTTAGGTTTAGGGTTAGGGTTAGGGGACGGGGACGGTTTAGGGGACAGGTTAGGGTACGACAACCGTTTCGGGTGAGCGTACGTGTTATGGTACGGGTTAGTGTTAGCGTACGGGTTAGGATTAGGGGACGAGTTAGGGTAAGGCTTCGGGTAAGGGTTAAGGTTAGGGTTAGGGTTAGGGGACGGGGACGGTTTAGGGGACAGGTTAGGGTACGACAACGGTTTAGGGTGAGCATACGTGTTAGGGTACGGGTTAGTGTTAGCCTATGGTTTAGGATTAGCGGACGTGTTAGGGTAAGGCTTCGGGTATGGGTTAGGGTTAGGGTTAGGTTTAGGGTTAGGGGACGGGGACGGGGACGGTTTAGGGGACAGGTTAGTGTACGACAACGGTTGAGGGTGAGCGTACGTGTTAGGGTACGGGTTATTGTTAGCGTACGAGTTAGGATTAAGGGACGGGTTAGGGTAAGGCTTCGGGTAAGGGTTAGGGTTAGGGTTAGGTTTAGGGTTAGGGTTAGGGGACGGGGACGCTTTAGGGGACACGTTAGGGTACGCTAACGGTTTAGGGTGAGCGTACGTGTTAGGGTACGGGTTCGTGTTAGCGTACGATTTAGGATTAGGGGACGGGTTAGGGTAAGGCTTTGTGAAAGGGTTAGGGTTAGGGTTAGTGTTAGGGTTAGGGGACGGGGAGGGTTTAGGGGACAGGTTAGGGTACGACAAATGTTTAGGGTGAGCGTACGTGTTAGGGTATGGGTTAGTGTTAGCGTACGGGTTAGGTTTAGGGGACGGTTTAGTGTAAGGCTTCGGATAAGGTTTAGGGTTAGGGTTAGGATTAGGGTTAGGGTTAGGGGACAGGGATTGTTTAGGGGACAGGTTAGGGTACGACAACGGTTGTGGTGAGCGTACATGTTAGGGTACGGGTTAGTGTTAGCGTACGGGTTAGGATTAAGGGACGGGTTAGGTTAAGGCTTCAGGTAAGCGTTAGGGTTAGGGTTAGGGGACGGCGACGGTTTAGGGAACAGGTTAGGGTACGACAACTGTTTAGGGTGAGTGTACGTGTTAGGGTACGGTTTAGTGTTAGCGTACGGGTTAGGATTACGGGACGGGTTAGGGTAAGGCTTCGGGTAAGGGTTAGACTTAGGGTTAGGGTTAGGTTTAGTGTTAGGGGACGGGGACGGTTTAGGGGACAGGTTAGGGTACGACAACGGTTTAGGGTGAGCGTACGTGTTAGAGTACAGGTTAGTGTTAGCGTACGGGTTAGGATTAGGGGACGGGTTAGGGTAAGGCTTCGGGTAAGGGTTAGGGTTAGGGTTAGGGTTAGGGTTAGGGGACGGGGACGGGGACGGTTTAGAGGACAGGTTAGTGTACGACAACGGTTTAGGTTGAGCGTACGTGTTAGGGTACGGTTTAGTGTTAGCGTACGGGTTCGGATTAGGGGACGGATTAGGGTAAGGCTTCTGGTAAGGTTTAGGGTTAGGGTTAGGGTTAGGGTTAGGGGACGGGTACAGTTTAGGGGACAGGTTAGGGTACGACAACGGTTTAGGGTGAGCGTAAGTGTTAGGGTACGGGTTCGTGTTAGCGTACGATTTAGGATTAGAGGACGGATTAATGTAAGGCTTTGGGTAAGGGTTAGGGTTAGTGTTAGGGATAGGGGACGGGGACGGTTTAGGGGACAGGTTCGGGTACGACAACGGTATAGCGTGAGCGTACGTGTTAGGGTATGGGTTAGTGTTAGCGTACGGGTTAGGTTTAGGGGACGGTTTAGGGTAAGGCTTCGTATAAGGTTTAGGGTTAGGGTTAGGATTAGGGTTAGGGTTAGGGGACGGGGATGGTTTAGGGGACAGGTTAGGGTACGACAACGGTTGTTGTGAGCGTACGTGTTAGGGAACGGGTTAGTGTTAGCGTACGGGTTAGGATTAAGGGACGGGTTAGGTTAAGGCTTCAGGTAACGGTTAGGGTTAGGGTTAGGGTTAGGGTTAGGGTTAGGGGACGGCGACGGTTTAGGGGACAGGTTAGGGTACGACAACTGTTTAGGGTGAGTGTACGTGTTAGGGTACGGGTTAGTGTTAGCGTACGGGTTAGGATTACGGGACGGGTTAGGGTAAGGCTTCGGGTAAGGGTTAGGGTTAGAGTTAGGGTTAGGGTTAGTGTTAGGGGACGGGGACGGTTTAGGGGACAGGTTAGGATACGACAACATTTTAGGGTGAGCGTACGTGTTAGGGTACAGGTTATTGTTAGTGTACGGGTTAGGATTAGGGGACGGGTTACGGTAAGGCTTCGGGTAAGGGTTAGGGTTAGGGTTAGGGTTACGTTTAGTGTTAGGGGACGGGGAAGGTTTAGGGGACAGGTTAGGGTACGACAACGGTTTAGGGTGAGCGTACGTGTTAGGGTACGGTTTAGTGTTAGCGTACGGGTTAGGATTAGGGGATGGGTTAGGGTAAGGCTTCGGGTAAGGGTTAGGTTTAGGGTTAGGGTTAGGGGACGGGGACGGTTTAGGGGACAGGTTAGGGTACGACAATGGTTTAGGGTGAGCGTACGTGTTAGGGTACGGGTTAGTGTTAGCGTACGGGTTAGGATTAGGGGACGGGTTAGGGTAAGGCTTCGGGTAAGTGTTAGGGTTAGGGTTAGGGTTAGGGGACGGGGACGGGGACGGTTTAGGGGACAGGTTAGTGTACGACAACGGTTTAGGGTGAGCGTACGTGTTAGGGTACAGGTTATTGTTAGCGTACAGGTTAGGATTAGGGGACGGGTTAGGGTAAGGCTTCGGGTAAGGTTTAGGGTTAGGGTTAGGGTTAGGGTTAGGGTTAGGGTTAGGGGACGGGGACGCTTTAGGGGACAGGTTAGGGTACGACAACGGTTTAGGATGAGCGTACGTGTTAGGGTACGGGTTAGAGTTAGCATACGGGTTAGGATTAGGGGAAGGGTTAGGGTAAGGCTTCGGGTAAAGGTTAGGGTTAGGGTTAGGGTTAGGGGATGGGGACAGTTTAGGGGATAGGTTAGGGTACGTCAACTGTTTACGGTGACCGTACGTGTTAGGGTACGGGTTAGTGTTAGCGTACGGTTTAGGATTAGGGGACGGGTTAGTGTAAGGCTTTGGTTAAGGTTTAGGGTTAGGGTTAGTGCTAGGGTTAGGGGACGGGGACGGTTTAGGGGACAGGTTAGGGTACGACAAATGTTTAGGGTGAGCGTACGTGTTAGGGTACGGGTTAGTGTTAGCATACGGGTTAGGATTAGGGGACGGGTTAGGGTAAGGCTTCGGGTAAGGGTTATGGTAAGGGTTAGGTTTAGGGTTAGGGGACGGGGACGGTTTAGGGGACAGGTTAGGGTACGACAACGGTTTATGGTGAGCGTACGTGTTAGGCTACGGGTTAGTGTTAGCGTACGGGTTAGGATTAGGGGACGGGTTAGGGTAAGGCTTAGGATAAGGGTTAGGGTTAAGGGTAGGGTTAGGGGACGTGGACGGTTTAGGGGACAGGTTAGGGTACGACAACGGTTTAGGGTGAGTGTACCTGTTAGGGTACGAGAAAGTGTTAGCATACGTGTTAGTATTAGGGGTCGGGTTAGGGTAAGGCTTCGGGTAAGGGTTAGGGTTAGGGTTAGGGTTAGGGTTAGGGAACGGGGACGGTTTAGGGGACAGGTTAGGGTACGACATCGGTTTAGCGTGAGCGTACGTGTTAGGGTATGGTTTTGAGTTAGCATACGGGTTAGGATTAGGGGACGGGTTAGGGTAATGCTTCGGGTAAGGGTTAGGGTTATAGTTATGGTTAGGGTTAGGGGACGGGGACGGTTTAGGGGACAGTTTAGGGCACAACAACGGTTTAGGGTGAGCGTACGTGTTAGGGTATGGATTAGTGTTAGCGTTCGGGTAAGGATTAGGGGACGGGTTAGGGTAAGGCTTCGGGTAAGGGTTCGGGTTAGGGTTAGGTTTAGGGTTAGGGTTAGGGGACGGTGACGGTTTAGGGGCAGGTTAGGGTACGACAACGGTTTAGGGTGAGCGTACATGTTAGGCTACGGGTTACTGTTAGCGTACGGGTTTGGATTAGGGGACGGATTAGGATAAGGCTTCGGGTAAGGGTTAGGGTTAGGATTAGGGTTAGGGTTAGGGTACGGGGACGGTTTAGGGGACAGGTTACGGTACGACAACTGTTTAGAGTGAGCGTACGTGTTAGGGTATGGTTTAGTGTAAGCGTACGGGTTAGGATTAGGGGACGGGTTAGGGTAAGGCTTCGGGTAAGGGTTAGGGTTAGGGTTAGGGTTAGGTTTAGTGTTAGGGGACGGGGACGGTTTAGGGGACAGGTTAGAGTACGACAACGGTTTAGGGTGAGCGTATGTGTTAGGGTACGAGTTAGTGTTAGCGTATGTGTTAGTATTACGGGACGAGTTAGCGTAAGGCTTCAGGTACGGATTAGGGTTAGGGTTAGGGTTAGGGGACGGGGACGGTTTAGGGGACAGGTTAGGGTACGACAACGGTTTAGGGTGAGCGTACGTGTTAGACTACGCGTTAGTGTTAGCATACGGGTTAGGAGTATGGGACGGGTTAGGGTAAGGCTTCGGGTAAGGGTTAGGGTTAGGGTTAGGGTTAGGGGACGGGGACGGTTTAGGGGACAGGTTAGTATACGATAACGGTTTAGGGTGAGCGTACGTGTTAGGGTATGGGTGAGTGTTAGCGTACGGATTAGGCTTATGGGACGGGTTAGGGTAAGGCTTCGGGTAAGTTTTAGGGTTAGGGTTAGGGGACGGGGACGGGGACGGTTTAGGGGACAGGTTATAGTATGACAACGTTTTAGGGTGAGCGTACGTGTTAGGGTACGTGTTAGTGTTAGCGTACCAGTTAGGATTAGGGGACGGGTTTGGGTAAGGCTTCGGGTAAGGGTTAGGGTTAGGGTTAGGGATAGGGGCGGGGATGGTTTAGGGTACAGGTTAGGGTACGACAATGGTTTAGGGTGAGCGTACGTGTTAGGGTACGGGTTAGGGTTAGCGTACGGGTTAGGATTACGGGACGGGTTAGGGTAAGGCTTCGGGTAAGGGTTAGGGTTAGAGTTAGGGTTAGGGTTAGTGTTAGGGGACGGGGACGGTTTAGGGGACAGGTTAGGATACGACAACGTTTTAGGGTGAGCGTACGTGTTAGGGTACAGGTTATTGTTAGTGTACGGGTTAGGATTAGGGGACGGGTTACGGTAAGGCTTCGGGTAAGGGTTAGGGTTAGGGTTAGGGTTACGTTTAGTGTTAGGGGACGGGGAAGGTTTAGGGGACAGGTTAGGGTACGACAACGGTTTAGGGTGAGCGTACGTGTTAGGGTACGGTTTAGTGTTAGCGTACGGGTTAGGATTAGGGGATGGGTTAGGGTAAGGCTTCGGGTAAGGGTTAGGTTTAGGGTTAGGGTTAGGGGACGGGGACGGTTTAGGGGACAGGTTAGGGTACGACAATGGTTTAGGGTGAGCGTACGTGTTAGGGTACGGGTTAGTGTTAGCGTACGGGTTAGGATTAGGGGACGGGTTAGGGTAAGGCTTCGGGTAAGTGTTAGGGTTAGGGTTAGGGTTAGGGGACGGGGACGGGGACGGTTTAGGGGACAGGTTAGTGTACGACAACGGTTTAGGGTGAGCGTACGTGTTAGGGTACGGGTTATTGTTAGCGTACAGGTTAGGATTAGGGGACGGGTTAGGGTAAGGCTTCGGGTAAGGTTTAGGGTTAGGGTTAGGGTTAGGGTTAGGGTTAGGGTTAGGGGACGGGGACGCTTTAGGGGACAGGTTAGGGTACGACAACGGTTTAGGATGAGCGTACGTGTTAGGGTACGGGTTAGAGTTAGCATACGGGTTAGGATTAGGGGAAGGGTTAGGGTAAGGCTTCGGGTAAAGGTTAGGGTTAGGGTTAGGGTTAGGGGATGGGGACAGTTTAGGGGATAGGTTAGGGTACGTCAACTGTTTACGGTGACCGTACGTGTTAGGGTACGGGTTAGTGTTAGCGTACGGTTTAGGATTAGGGGACGGGTTAGTGTAAGGCTTTGGTTAAGGTTTAGGGTTAGGGTTAGTGCTAGGGTTAGGGGACGGGGACGGTTTAGGGGACAGGTTAGGGTACGACAAATGTTTAGGGTGAGCGTACGTGTTAGGGTACGGGTTAGTGTTAGCATACGGGTTAGGATTAGGGGACGGGTTAGGGTAAGGCTTCGGGTAAGGGTTAGGGTAAGGGTTAGGTTTAGGGTTAGGGGACGGGGACGGTTTAGGGGACAGGTTCGGGTACGACAACGGTTTATGGTGAGCGTACGTGTTAGGCTACGGGTTAGTGTTAGCGTACGGGTTAGGATTAGGGGACGGGTTAGGGTAAGGCTTAGGATAAGGGTTAGGGTTAAGGGTAGGGTTAGGGGACGTGGACGGTTTAGGGGACAGGTTAGGGTACGACAACGGTTTAGGGTGAGTGTACCTGTTAGGGTACGAGAAAGTGTTAGCATACGTGTTAGTATTAGGGGTCGGGTTAGGGTAAGGCTTCGGGTAAGGGTTAGGGTTAGGGTTAGGGTTAGGTTTAGGGAACGGGGACGGTTTAGGGGACAGGTTAGGGTACGACATCGGTTTAGCGTGAGCGTACGTGTTAGGGTATGGTTTAGAGTTAGCATACGGGTTAGGATTAGGGGACGGGTTAGGGTAATGCTTCGGGTAAGGGTTAGGGTTATAGTTATGGTTAGGGTTAGGGGACGGGGACGGTTTAGGGGACAGTTTAGGGCACAACAACGGTTTAGGGTGAGCGTACGTGTTAGGGTATGGATTAGTGTTAGCGTTCGGGTAAGGATTAGGGGACGGGTTAGGGTAAGGCTTCGGGTAAGGGTTCGGGTTAGGGTTAGGTTTAGGGTTAGGGTTAGGGGACGGTGACGGTTTAGGGGCAGGTTAGGGTACGACAACGGTTTAGGGTGAGCGTACATGTTAGGCTACGGGTTACTGTTAGCGTACGGGTTTGGATTAGGGGACGGATTAGGATAAGGCTTCGGGTAAGGGTTAGGGTTAGGATTAGGGTTAGGGTTAGGGTACGGGGACGGTTTAGGGGACAGGTTACGGTACGACAACTGTTTAGAGTGAGCGTACGTGTTAGGGTATGGTTTAGTGTAAGCGTACGGGTTAGGATTAGGGGACGGGTTAGGGTAAGGCTTCGGGTAAGGGTTAGGGTTAGGGTTAGGGTTAGGTTTAGTGTTAGGGGACGGGGACGGTTTAGGGGACAGGTTAGAGTACGACAACGGTTTAGGGTGAGCGTATGTGTTAGGGTACGAGTTAGTGTTAGCGTATGTGTTAGTATTACGGGACGAGTTAGCGTAAGGCTTCAGGTACGGATTAGGGTTAGGGTTAGGGTTAGGGGACGGGGACGGTTTAGGGGACAGGTTAGGGTACGACAACGGTTTAGGGTGAGCGTACGTGTTAGACTACGCGTTAGTGTTAGCATACGGGTTAGGAGTATGGGACGGGTTAGGGTAAGGCTTCGGGTAAGGGTTAGGGTTAGGGTTAGGGTTAGGGGACGGGGACGGTTTAGGGGACAGGTTAGTATACGATAACGGTTTAGGGTGAGCGTACGTGTTAGGGTATGGGTGAGTGTTAGCGTACGGATTAGGCTTATGGGACGGGTTAGGGTAAGGCTTCGGGTAAGTTTTAGGGTTAGGGTTAGGGGACGGGGACGGGGACGGTTTAGGGGACAGGTTATAGTATGACAACGTTTTAGGGTGAGCGTACGTGTTAGGGTACGTGTTAGTGTTAGCGTACCAGTTAGGATTAGGGGACGGGTTTGGGTAAGGCTTCGGGTAAGGGTTAGGGTTAGGGTTAGGGATAGGGGCGGGGATGGTTTAGGGTACAGGTTAGGGTACGACAATGGTTTAGGGTGAGCGTACGTGTTAGGGTACGGGTTAGGGTTAGCGTACGGGTTAGGATTAGGGGATGGTTTAGTGTAAGGCTTCGGGTAAGGGTTAGGGTTAGGGTTAGGTTTAGGGTTTGGGTTAGGGGACGGGGACGGTTTAGGGGACAGGTTAGGGTACGACAACGGTTTAAGGTGAGCGTCCGTGTTAGGGTACGGGTTAGTGTTAGCCTACGGGTTAGGATTAGGGGACGGGTTAGGGTAAGGCTTCGGGTAAGGGTTAGGGTTAGGCTTAGGGTTAGGGTTAGTGTTAGGGTTAGGGTTAGGGTTAGGGAAGGGGACGGGGATGGTTTAGGGTACAGGTTAGTGTACGACAATGGTTTAGGGTGAGCGTACGTGTTAGGTTACGGGTTAGTGTTAGCGTACGGGTTAGGATTAGGGAACGGGTTAGGGTAAGGATTCGGGTAAGGTTTAGGGTTAGGGTTAGGGTTAGGAGACGGGGAAGGTTTAGGGGACAGGTTAGTGTATGACAACGGTTTAGGGTGAGCGTACGTGTTAGGGTACGGGTTAGTGTTAGTGTACGGGTTAGGTTTAGGGGACGGTTTAGTGTAAGGCTTCGGATAAGGTTTAGGGTTAGGGTTAGGATTAGGGTTAGGGTTAGGGGACAGGGATGGTTTAGGGGACAGCTTAGGGTACGACAACGTTATAGGGTGAGCGTACGTGTTAGGGTACGGGTTAGTGTTAGCGTACGGGTTAGGTTTAGGGGACGGTTTAGGGTAAGGCTTCGGATAAGGTTTAGGGTTAGGGTTAGGATTAGGGTTAGGGTTAGGGGACAGGGATGGTTTAGGGGACAGGTTAGGGTACGACAACGGTTGTGGTGAGCGTACATGTAAGGGTACGGGTTAGTGTTAGCGTACGGGTTAGGATTAAGGGACGGGTTAGGTTAAGGCTTCAGGTAAGGGTTAGGGTTAGGGTTAGGGATAGGGTTAGGGTTAGGGGACGGCGACGGTTTAGGGGACAAGTTAGGGTACGACAACTGTTTAGGGTGAGTGTACGTGTTAGGGTACGGTTTAGTGTTAGCGTACGGGTTAGGATTACGGGACGGGTTAGGGTAAGGCTTCGGGTAAGGGTTAGACTTAGGGTTAGGGTTAGGTTTAGTGTTAGGGGACGGGGACGGTTTAGGGGACAGGTTAGGGTACGACAACGGTTTAGGGTGAGCGTACGTGTTAGAGTACAGGTTAGTGTTAGCGTACGGGTTAGGATTAGGGGATGGGTTAGGGTAAGGCTTCGGGTAAGGGTTAGGGTTAGGGTTAGGGTTAGGGTTAGGGGACGGGGACGGGGACGGTTTAGAGGACAGGTTAGTGTACGACAACGGTTTAGGTTGAGCGTACGTGTTAGGGTACGGTTTAGTGTTAGCGTACGGGTTCGGATTAGGGGACGGGTTAGGGTAAGGCTTCTGGTAAGGTTTAGGGTTAGGGTTAGGGTTAGGGTTAGGGGACGGGTACAGTTTAGGGGACAGGTTAGGGTACGACAACGGTTTAGGGTGAGCGTAAGTGTTAGGGTACGGGTTCGTGTTAGCGTACGATTTAGGATTAGAGGACGGATTAATGTAAGGCTTTGGGTAAGGGTTAGGGTTAGTGTTAGGGATAGGGGACGGGGACGGTTTAGGGGACAGGTTCGGGTACGACAACGGTATAGCATGAGCGTACGTGTTAGGGTATGGGTTAGTGTTAGCGTACGGGTTAGGTTTAGGGGACGGTTTAGGGTAAGGCTTCGTATAAGGTTTAGGGTTAGGGTTAGGATTAGGGTTAGGGTTAGGGGACGGGGATGGTTTAGGGGACAGGTTAGGGTACGACAACGATTGTTGTGAGCGTACGTGTTAGGGAACGGGTTAGTGTTAGCGTACGGGTTAGGATTAAGTGACGGGTTAGGTTAAGGCTTCAGGTAACGGTTAGGGTTAGGGTTAGGGTTAGGGTTAGGGTTAGGGGACGGCGACGGTTTAGGGGACAGGTTAGGGTACGACAACTGTTTAGGGTGAGTGTACGTGTTAGGGTACGGGTTAGTGTTAGCGTACGGGTTAGGATTACGGGACGGGTTAGGGTAAGGCTTCGGGTAAGGGTTAGGGTTAGGGTTAGGGTTAGGGTTAGTGTTAGTGTTAGGGGACGGGGACGGTTTAGGGGACAGGTTAGGATATGACAACGGTTTAGGGTGAGTGTACGTGTTAGGGTACAGGTTATTGTTAGTGTACGGGTTAGGATTAGGGGACGGGTTACGGTAAGGCTTCGGGTAAGGGTTAGGGTTAGGGTTAGGTTTAGGGTTAGGGGACGGGGACGGTTTAGGGGACAGGTTAGGGTACGACAACGGTTTAGGGTGAGCGTCCGTGTTAGGGTACGGGTTAGTGTTAGCCTACGGGTTAGGATTAGGGGACGGGTTAGGGTAAGGCTTCGGGTAAGGGTTAGGGTTAGGCTTAGGGTTAGGGTTAGTGTTAGGGTTAGGGTTAGGGTTAGGAGACGGGGAAGGTTTAGGGGACAGGTTAGTGTACGACAACGGTTTAGGGTGAGCGTACGTGTTAGGGTACGGGTTAGTGTTAGCGTACGGGTTAGGTTTAGGGGACGGTTTAGGGTAAGGCTTCGGATAAGGTTTAGGGTTAGGGTTAGGATTAGGGTTAGGGTTAGGGGACAGGGATGGTTTAGGGGACAGGTTAGGGTACGACAACGTTATAGGGTGAGCGTACGTGTTAGGGTACGGGTTAGTGTTAGCGTACGGGTTAGGTTTAGGGGACGGTTTAGGGTAAGGCTTCGGATAAGGTTTAGGGTTAGGGTTAGGATTAGGGTTAGGGTTAGGGGACAGGGATGGTTTAGGGGACAGGTTAGGGTACGACTACGGTTGTGGTGAGCGTACATGTAAGGGTACGGGTTAGTGTTAGCGTACGGGTTAGGATTAAGGGACGGGTTAGGTTAAGGCTTCAGGTAAGGGTTAGGGTTAGGGTTAGGGATAGGGTTAGGGTTAGGGGACGGCGACGGTAGAGGGGACAGGTTAGGGTACGACAACTGTTTAGGGTGAGTGTACGTGTTAGGGTACGGTTTAGTGTTAGCGTACGGGTTAGGATTACGGGACGGGTTAGGGTAAGGCTTCGGGTAAGGGTTAGACTTAGGGTTAGGGTTAGGTTTAGTGTTAGGGGACGGGGACGGTTTAGGGGACAGGTTAGTGTACGACAACGGTTTAGGGTGAGCGTACGTGTTAGAGTACAGGTTAGTGTTAGCGTACGGGTTAGGATTAGGGGATGGGTTAGCGTAAGGCTTCGGGTAAGGGTTAGGGTTAGGGTTAGGGTTAGGGGACGGGGACGGTTTAGGGGTCAGGTTAGGGTACGACAACGGTTTAGGGTGAGCGTACGTGTTAGGGTATGTGTTAGTGTTAGCGTACCAGTTAGGATTAGGGGACGGGTTTGGGTAAGGCTTCGGGTAAGTGTTAGGGTTAGGGTTAGGGATAGGGGCGGGGATGGTTTAGGGTACAGGTTAGGGTACGACAATGGTTTAGGGTGAGCGTACGTGTTAGGGTACGGGTTAGGGTTAGCGTACGGGTTAGGATTAGGGGATGGTTTAGTGTAAGGCTTCGGGTAAGGGTTAGGGTTAGGGTTAGGTTTAGGGTTTGGGTTAGGGGACGGGGACGGTTTAGGGGACAGGTTAGGGTACGACAACGGTTTAGGGTGAGCGTCCGTGTTAGGGTACGGGTTAGTGTTAGCCTACGGGTTAGGATTAGGGGACGGGTTAGGGTAAGGCTTCGGGTAAGGGTTAGGGTTAGGCTTAGGGTTAGGGTTAGTGTTAGGGTTAGGGTTAGGGTTAGGGAAGGGGACGGGGATGGTTTAGGGTACAGGTTAGTGTACGACAATGGTTTAGGGTGAGCGTACGTGTTAGGTTACGGGTTAGTGTTAGCGTACGGGTTAGGATTAGGGAACGGGTTAGGGTAAGGATTCGGGTAAGGTTTAGGGTTAGGGTTAGGGTTAGGAGACGTGGAAGGTTTAGGGGACAGGTTAGTGTACGACAACTGTTTAGGGTGAGCGTACGTGTTAGGGTACGGATTAGTGTTAGTGTACGGGTTAGGTTTAGGGGACGGTTTAGGGTAAGGCTTCGGATAAGGTTTAGGGTTAGGGTTAGGATTAGGGTTAGGGTTAGGGGACAGGGATGGTTTAGGGGACAGGTTAGGGTACGACAACGTTATAGGGTGAGCGTACGTGTTAGGGTACGGGTTAGTGTTAGCGTACGGGTTAGGTTTAGGGGACGGTTTAGGGTAAGGCTTCGGATAAGGTTTAGGGTTAGGGTTAGGATTAGGGTTAGGGTTAGGGGACAGGGATGGTTTAGGGGACAGGTTAGGGTACGACAACGGTTGTGGTGAGCGTACATGTAAGGGTACGGGTTAGTGTTAGCGTACGGGTTAGGATTAAGGGACGGGTTAGGTTAAGGCTTCAGGTAAGGGTTAGGGTTAGGGTTAGGGATAGGGTTAGGGTTAGGGGACGGCGACGGTTTAGGGGACAGGTTAGGGTACGACAACTGTTTAGGGTGAGTGTACGTGTTAGGGTACGGTTTAGTGTTAGCGTACGGGTTAGGATTACGGGACGGGTTAGGGTAAGGCTTCGGGTAAGTGTTAGACTTAGGGTTAGGGTTAGGTTTAGTGTTAGGGGACGGGGACGGTTTAGGGGACAGGTTAGGGTACGACAACGGTTTAGGGTGAGCGTACGTGTTAGAGTACAGGTTAGTGTTAGCGTACGGGTTAGGATTAGGGGATGGGTTAGGGTAAGGCTTCGGGTAAGGGTTAGGGTTAGGGTTAGGGTTAGGGGACGGGGACGGTTTAGGGGTCAGGTTAGGGTACGACAACGGTTTAGGGTGAGCATACGTGTTAGGGTATGGGTTAGTGTCAGCCTACGGGTTAGGATTAGGGGACGGGTTAGGGTAAGGCTTCGGGTAAGGGTTAGGTTTAGGGTTAGGGTTAGGGTTAGGGGACGGGGACGGGGACGGTTTAGAGGACAGGTTAGTGTACGACAACGGTTTAGGTTGAGCGTACGTGTTAGGGTACGGTTTAGTGTTAGCGTACGGGTTCGGATTAGGGGACGGGTTAGGGTAAGGCTTCTGGTAAGGTTTAGGGTTAGGGTTAGGGTTAGGGTTAGGGGACGGGTACAGTTTAGGGGACAGGTTAGGGTACGACAACGGTTTAGGGTGAGCGTAAGTGTTAGGGTACGGGTTCGTGTTAGCGTACGATTTAGGATTAGAGGACGGATTAATGTAAGGCTTTGGGTAAGGGTTAGGGTTAGTGTTAGGGATAGGGGACGGGGACGGTTTAGGGGACAGGTTCGGGTACGACAACGGTATAGCATGAGCGTACGTGTTAGGGTATGGGTTAGTGTTAGCGTACGGGTTAGGTTTAGGGGACGGTTTAGGGTAAGGCTTCGTATAAGGTTTAGGGTTAGGGTTAGGATTAGGGTTAGGGTTAGGGGACGGGGATGGTTTAGGGGACAGGTTAGGGTACGACAACGATTGTTGTGAGCGTACGTGTTAGGGAACGGGTTAGTGTTAGCGTACGGGTTAGGATTAAGTGACGGGTTAGGTTAAGGCTTCAGGTAACGGTTAGGGTTAGGGTTAGGGTTAGGGTTAGGGTTAGGGGACGGCGACGGTTTAGGGGACAGGTTAGGGTACGACAACTGTTTAGGGTGAGTGTACGTGTTAGGGTACGGGTTAGTGTTAGCGTACGGGTTAGGATTACGGGACGGGTTAGGGTAAGGCTTCGGGTAAGGGTTAGGGTTAGGGTTAGGGTTAGTGTTAGGGGACGGGGACGGTTTAGGGGACAGGTTAGGATATGACAACGGTTTAGGGTGAGCGTACGTGTTAGGGTACAGGTTATTGTTAGTGTACGGGTTAGGATTAGGGGACGGGTTACGGTAAGGCTTCGGGTAAGGGTTAGGGTTAGGGTTAGGTTTAGGGTTAGGGGACGGGGACGGTTTAGGGGACAGGTTAGGGTACGACAACGGTTTATGGTGAGCGTACGTGTTAGGCTACGGGTTAGTGTTAGCGTACGGGTTAGGATTAGGGGACGGGTTAGGGTAATGCTTCGGGTAAGGGTTAGGGTTAGAGTTATGGTTAGGGTTAGGGGACGGGGACGGTTTAGGGGACAGTTTAGGGCACGACAACGGTTTAGGGTGAGCGTTCGTGTTAGGGTATGGATTAGTGTTAGCGTTCGGGTAAGGATTAGGGGACGGGTTAGGGTAAGGCTTCCTGTAAGGGTTCGGGTTAGGGTTAGGTTTAGGGTTAGGGTTAGGGGACGGTGACGGTTTAGGGGCAGGTTAGGGTACGACAACGGTTTAGGGTGAGCGTACATGTTAGGCTACGGGTTACTGTTAGCGTACGGGTTAGGATTAGGGGACGGATTAGGATAAGGCTTCGGGTAAGTGTTAGGTTTAGGATTAGGGTTAGGGTTAGGGTACGGGGACGGTTTAGGGGACAGGTTACGGTACGACAACGGTTTAGAGTGAGCGGACGTGTTAGGGTATGGTTTAGTGTAAGCGTACGGGTTAGGATTAGGGGACGGGTTAGGGTAAGGCTTCGGGTAAGGGTTAGGGTTAGGGTTAGGGTTAGGTTTAGTGTTAGGGGACGGGGACGGTTTAGGGGACAGGTTAGCGTACGACAACGGTTTAGGGTGAGCGTATGTGTTAGGGTACGAGTTAGTGTTAGCGTATGTGTTAGTATTACGGGACGAGTTAGCGTAAGGCTTCAGGTAAGGATTAGGGTTAGGGTTAGGGTTAGGGGACGGGGACGGTTTAGGGGACAGGTTAGGGTACGACAACGGTTTAGGGTGAGCGTACGTGTTAGACTACGCGTTAGTGTTAGCGTACAGGTTAGGAGTAGGGGACGGGTTAGGGTAAGGCTTCGGGTAAGGGTTAGGGTTAGGGTTAGGGTTAGGGGACGGGGACGGTTTAGGGGACAGGTTAGTATACGATAACGGTTTAGGGTGAGCGTACGTGTTAGGGTATGGGTGAGTGTTAGCGTACGGGTTAGGCTTATGAGATGGGTTAGGGTAAGGCTTCTGGTAAGGGTTAGTGTTAGGGTTAGGGTTAGGGTTAGGGATAGGGGACGGGGATGGTTTAGGGTACAGGTTAGGGTACGACAATGGTTTAGGGTGAGCGTACGTGTTAGGTTACGGGTTAGTGTTAGCGTACGGGTTAGGATTAGAGAACGGGTTAGGGTAAGGATTCGGGTAAGGTTTAGGGTTAGGGTTAGGGTTAGGAGACGGGGAAGGTTTAAGGGACAGGTTAGTGTACGACAACGGTTTAGGGTGAGCGTATATGTTAGGTTACGGTTTAGTGTTAGTGTACGGGTTAGGATTAGGGGACGGGTTACGGTAAGGCTTCGGGTAAAGGTTAGGTTTAGGGTTAGGGTTAGGGTTAGGGTTAGGGGACGGGGAAGGTTTAGGGGACAGGTTAGGGTACGACAACGGTTTAGGGTGAGCGTACGTGTTAGGGTACGGTTTAGTGTTAGCGTACGGGTTAGGATTAGGGGATGGGTTAGGGTAAGGCTTCGGGTAAGGGTTAGGTTTAGGGTTAGGGTTAGGGGCGGGGATGGTTTAGGGGACAGGTTAGGGTACGAAAACGGTTTAGGGTGAGCGTACGTGTTAGGCTATGGGTTAGTGTTAGCGTACGGGTTAGGATTAGGGCACGGGTTAGGGTACGGCTTCGGGTAAGGGTTAGGGTTAGGGTTAGGGTTAGGGTTAGAGGACGGGGACTGTTTAGGGGACAGGTTAGGCTACGACAAAGGTTTAGGGTGACCACACGTGTTAGGGTACGGGTTAGTGTTAGCCTACGGGTTAGGATTATGGGACGGGTTAGGGTAAGGCTTCGGGTAAGGGTTAGGGTTAGGGTTAGGTTTAGGGTTAGGGCACGGGGACGGGGACGGTTTAGGGGACAGGTTAGTGTACGACAATGGTTTAGGGTGAGCGTACGTGTTAGGGTACGGTTTATTGTTAGCGTACGGGTTAGAATTAGGGGACGGGTTAGGGTAAGGCTTCGAGTAAGGTTTAGGGTTAGGGTTAGGGTTAGGGTTAGGGTTAGGGGACGGGTAAAGTTTAGGGGACAGGTTAGGGTACGACAACAGTTTAGGGTGAGCGTACGTGTTAGGGTACGGGTTACTGTTATCGTATGGGTTAGGATTAGGGGACGGGTTAGGGTAAGGCTTCGGGTAAGGGTTAGGTTTAGGGTTAGGGTTAGGGTTAGGGGACGGGGACGGTTTAGGGGACAGGTTAGGGTACGACAGCGGTTTAGGGTGAGCGTACGTGTTAGTGTACGGGTTAGTTTTAGCGTATGGGTTAGGTTTATGGGACGGGTTAGTGTAAGGCTTCGGGTAAGGGTTAGGGTTAGGGTTAGGGTTAGGGTTAGGGTTAGGGAACGGGGACGGTTTAGGGGACAGGTTAGGGTACGACAACGGTTTAGGGTGAGCGTACGTGTTAGGGTATGGGTTAGAGTTAGCATACGGGTTAGGATTAGGGGACGGATTAGTGTAATGTTTCGGGTAAGGGTTAGGGTTAGGGTTAGGGTTAGGGTTAGGGGACGGGGACGGTTTAGGGGACAGGTTAGGGCACGACAACGGTTTTGGGTGAGCGTACGTGTTAGGGTTTGGATTAGTGTTTGCGTTCGGGTAAGGATTAGGGGACGGGTTAGTGTAAGGGTTCGGGTAAGGGTTCGGGTTAGGGTTAGGGTTAGCGTTAGGGTTAGGTTTAGGGGACGGGGAGGGTTTAGGGGACAGGTTAGGGTACGACAACGGTTTAGGGTGAGCGTATGTGTTAGGGTACGGTTTAGTGTTAGCGTACGGGTTAGGATTAGGGGACGGTTTAGGGTAAGGCTTCGGGTAAGGATTATGGTTAGGGTTAGGGTTAGGGTTAGTGTTAGGGAACGGGGACGGTTTAGGGGACAGGTTAGGGTACGACAACGGTTTATGGTGAGCGTACGTGTTAGGCTATGGGTTAGTGTTAGCGTACGGGTTAGGATTAGGGGAGGTGTTAGGGTAAGGCTTAGGGTAAGGGTTAGGGTTAGGGTTAGGGTTAGGGGACTGGGATGGTTTAGGGGACAGGTTAGGGTACGACAACGGTTTAGGGTGAGCGTACGTGTTAGGGTACGAAGTAGTGTTAGCATACGTGTTAGTATTAGGGGACGGGTTAGGGTAAGGCTTTGGGTAAGGGTTAGGGTTAGGGTTAGGGTTAGGGGACGGGGACGGTTTAGGGGACAGGTTAGGGTACGACAACGGTTTAGGGTGAGCGTACGTGTTAGCGTACGGGTTAGTGTTAGCGTACGGTTTAGGATTAGGGGACGGGTTAGGGTAAGGCTTCAGGTAAGGGTTAGGGTTAGGGTTAGGGTTAGGGTTAGGGTTAGGGAACGGGGACGGTTTAGGGTACAGGTTATGGTACGACATCGGTTTAGCGTGAGCGTACGTGTTAGGGTACGGGTTAGAGTTAGCATACGGAGTAGGATTAGGGGACGGTTTAGGGTAATGCTTCGGGTAAGGGTTAGGGTTAGGGTTAGGTTTAGGGTTAGGGGACGGGGACAGGGAAGGTTTAGGGGACAGGTTAGGGCACGACAACGGTTTTGGGTGAGCGTACGTGTTAGGGTATGGATTTCTGTTAGCGTTCGGGTAAGGATTAGGGGACGGGTTAGGGTAAGGCTTCGGGTAAGGGTTCGGGTTAGGGTTAGGGTTAGGGTTAGTGTTAGAGGACGGTGACGGTTTAGGGGACAGGTTAAGGTACGACAACGGTTTAGGGTGAGCGTCCGTGTTAGGGTACGGGTTAGTGTTAGCTTACGGGTTAGGATTAGGGGACGGGTTAGGGTAAGGCTTTGGGTAAGGGTTCGGGTTAGGGTTAGGGTTAGGGGACGGGGACGGGGACGGTTTAGGGGACAGGTTAGAGTACGACAACAGTTTAGGGTGAGCGTACGTGTTAGGGTACGTGTTAGTGTTAGCGTACGGGTTATTATTAGGGGACGGGTTAGGGTAAGGCTTCGGGTAAGGGTTAGGGTTAGGGTTAGGGTTAGGGTTAGGGGACTGGGACGGTTTAGAGGACAGGTTAGGGTATGACAACGGTTTAGGGTGAGCGTACGTGTTAGGGTAAGGGTTAGGGTTAGCGTACGGGTTAGGATTAGGGGATGGGTTAGTGTAAGGCTTCGGGTAAGGGTTAGGGTTAGGGTTAGGGTTAGGGATAGGGGACGGGGATGGTTTAGGGTACTGGTTAGGGTACGACAATGGTTTAGGGTGAGCGTACGTGTTAGGGTACGGGTTAGGGTTAGCGTACGGGTTAGGATTAGGGGATGGGTTAGAGTAAGGCTTCGGGTAAGGCTTAGGGTTAGGGTTAGGGTTAGGGATAGGGGACGGCGACGGTTTAGGGGACAGGTTAGGGTACGACAACGGTTTAGGGTGAGCGTACGTGTTAGGGTACGGGTTAGTGTTAGCGTACGGGTTAGGATTGGGGACGGGTTAGGGTAAGGCTTCGGGTAAGGGTTCGGGTTAGGTTTAGGTTTAGGGTTAGGGGACGGTGACGGTTTAGGGGAGAGGTTAGGGTACGACAACGGTTTAGGGTGAGCGTACGTGATAGGGTACGGGTTAGTGTTAGCGTACGGGTTAGGATTAGGGGACGGGTTAGGGTAAGGCTTCGGGTAAGGGTTAGGGTTAGGGTTAGGGTTAGGGATAGGGGACGGGGATGGTTTAGGGTACAGGTTAGGGTACGACAATGGTTTAGAATGAGCGTACGTGTTAGGGTACGGGTTAGGGTTAGCGTACGGGTTAGGATTAGGGGATGGGTTAGTGTTAGGCTTCGGGTAAGGGTTAGGGTTAGGGTTAGGGTTAGGAATAGGGGACGGGGATGGTTTAGGGTACAGGTTAGGGTACGACAATGGTTTAGAGTGAGCGTACGTGTTAGGGTACGGGTTAGTGTTAGCGTATGGGTTAGGTTTAGGGTACGGTTTAGTGTAAGGCTTCGGGTAAGGGTTAGGGTTAGGGTTAGGTTTAGGGGATGGGGATGTTTTAGGGGACAGGTTAGGGTACGACAACGGTTTAGGGTGAGCGTACGTGTTAGGGTACGGGTTAGTGTTAGCGTACGGTTTAGGATTAGAGGACGGGTTAGGGTAAGGCTTCGGGTAAGGCTTAGGGTTAGGGTTAGGGTTAGGGTTAGGGTTAGGAGACGGGGACGGTTTAGGGGACAGGTTAGTGTACGACAACGGATTAGGGTGTGCATATGTGTTAGGGTACCCTTTAGTGTTAGCGTACGGGTTAGAATTAGGGGACGGGTTACGGTAAGGCTTCGGGTAAGGGTTAGGGTTAGGGTTAGGTTTAGGGTTAGGGGACGAGGACGGTTTAGAGGAGGGGTTAGGGTACGACAACGGTTTAGGGTGAGCGTACGTTTTAGGGTACGGTTTACTGTTAGCGTATGGTTTAGGATTAGGGGACGGGTTAGTGTAAGGCTTTGGGTAAGTGTTAGGGTTAGGGTTAGGGTTAAGGGACGGGGTCGGTTTAGGGGACAGGTTAGGGTACGACAACGGTTTAGGGTGAGCGTACGTGTTAGGGTACGGGTTCGTGTTAGCGTACGGGTTAGGATTAGGGGACGGGTTAGTGTAAGGCTTCGGGTACGTGTTAGGGTTAGGGTTAGGGTTAGGGTTAGGGGACGGGGACGGTTTAGGGGACAGGTTAGTGTTCGACAACGGTTTAAGGTGAGCATACGTGTTAGGGTACGGGTTAGTGTTAGCCAACGGGTTAGAATTAGGGGACGGGTTAGTGTAAGGCTTCGGGTAAGGGTTAGGGTTAGGGTTAGGGTTAGGGGACGGGGACGGTTTAGGGGACAGGTTAGGATACGAGAACGGATTAGGGTGAGCGTACGTGTTAGGGTACGGGTTAGTGTTATCGTATGGGTTAGGATTAGGGGACTGGTTACGGTAAGGCTTCGGGTAAGGGTTAGGGTTAGGGTTAGGGTTAGGGTTAGGGGTAGGGGACGGGGACGGTGTAGGGGACAGGTTAGGGTACGACAACGGTTTAGGGTGAGCGTATGTGTTAGGGTACGGGTTAGTGTTAGCGTACGGGTTAGGATTAGGGGACGGGTTAGGGTAAGGCTTCGGGTAAGGGTTAGGGTTAGGGTTAGGGTTAGGGTTAGGGAACGGGGACGGTTTAGGGGAAAGGTTAGTGTACGACAATGGTTTAGGGTGAGCGTACGTGTTAGGGTACAGGTTAGAGTTAGCATGAGGGTTAGGATTAGGGGACGGTTTAGGGTAAGGCTTCGGGTTAGGGTTCGGGTTAGGGTTAGGGTTAGGGTTAGGGTTAGTGGACGGAGACGGTTTAGGGGACAGGTTAGTGTACGACAACGGTTTAGGGTGAGCGTACGTGTTAGGATACGGGTTAGTGTTAGCGTACGGATTAGGATTAGGGGACGTGTTAGGGTAAGGCTTCGGGTAAGGGTTAGGGTTAGGGTTAGGGTTAGGGGACGGGGACGGTTTAGGGGACATGTTAGGGTACGACAACAATTTAAGGTGAGCGTACGTGTTAGGGTAAGGGATAGTGTTAGTGTACGGGTTAGGATTAGGGGACGGGTTAGTGTAAGGCTTCGGGTAAGGGTTAGGGTTAGGGTTAGGGTTAGGGTTAGGGTTAGGTTTAGGGTTAGGGTTAGGGGATGCGGACGGTTTATTGGACAGGTTAGGGTACGACAATGGTTTAGGGTGAGCGTACGTGTTAGGGTACGGGTTAGTTTTAGCATACAGTTTAGGATTAGGGGATGGGTTAGGGTAAGGCTTCGGGTAAGGGCTATGTTTAGGGTTAGGGTTAGGGTTAGGGTTAGGGTTAGGGGGTGGGAACGGTTTAGGGGACAGGTTACGTTATGACAACGGTTTACGATGAGCGTACGTGTTACGGTACGTGTTACTCTTAGCGTACGGGTTAGGATTAGGAGACGGGTTAGCGTAAGGCTTAGGCTAAGGGCTAGGGTTAGGGCTTGGGTTAGGGTTAGAGGACAGTGACAGTTTAGGGGACAGGTTAGTGTACGACATGGGTTTAGGTTAAGCGTACGTGTTTGGGTACTGGTTAGTGTTAGGGCACGGGTTAGGTTTAGGGCACGGGTTATGGTAAGGCTGCGGGTAACGTTTACTTTAGGGTTGGGGTTAGGGTTAGAGGACAGGGACGGTTTAGTGGATAGGCTAGGGTACGACTAGGTTTAGGTTTAGCGTACATGTTAGGGTATGGGTTAGTTTTAGCATACGGGTTAGGATTAGGAGACGGGTTAGGGTAAGGCTTCGGGTAAGTGTTAGGGTTAGGTTTAGGGTTAGGGTTAGGGTTAGGGGACAGGGACGGTTTACGGGACATGTTATGGTACGACAACGGTTTAAGGTGAGCGTACGTGTTAGTGTACGGGTTAGTGTTAGCGTACGGGTTAGGATTAGGGAATGTGTTAGGGTAAGGCTTCGGATAAGGGTTAGGGTTAGGGTTAGGTTTAGGGTTAGTGTTAGGGGACGGGGACGGTTTAGGGGACATGTTAGGGTACGACAACGGTTTAGGGTGAGCGTATGTGTTATGGTACGGGTTAGTGTTAGCGTACGGGTTAGGATTAAGGGATGGTTTAGGGTAAGGCTTCGGGTAAGGTTTAGGGTTAAGGTTAAGGTTAGGGTTAGGGTTAGGGGACGGGGACGGTTTAGGGGACAGGTTAGGGTAGGACAACGGTTTAGGGTGTGCGTACGTGTTAGGGTACGGGATAGTGTTAGCGTACAGTTTAGGATTAGGGGTCGGGATAGCGTAAGGCTTCGGGTAAGGGTTAGGGTTAGGTTTAGGGTTAGGCTTAGGGTTAGGGGACAGGGACGGTTTAGCGGACAGGTTAGGGTACGACAAGGGTTTAGTGTGAGCGTAAGTGTTAGGGTACGGGTTAATGTTAGCATACGGTTTAGGATTAGGGGACGGGTTAGGATAAGGCTTCGGGTAAGGGTTAGGGTTAGGATTAGGGTTAGGTTTAGGGGACGGGGACGGTTTAGGGGATAGGTTAGGGTACGCCAATGGTTTTGGGTGAGCGTACGTGTTAGGGTATGGGTTACTTTTAGCCTACAGGTTAAGATTAGGGGACGGGTTAGGGTAAGGCTTCGGGTAAGGGCTAGGGTTAGGGTTAGGGTTAGGGTTAGGGTTAGGTTATGGGGACGGTTTAGGGGTCATGTTAGGTTACGACAACGGTATAGGATGAGCGAACGTGTTAGGGTATGGGTTAGTGTAAACGTACGGGTTAGGATTAGGGAACGGGTTAGGGTAAGGCTTCAGGTAATGTTTAGGGTTAGGGTTACGTTTAGGGTTAGTGTTAGGCGACGGGGACATTTTAGGGGACAGGTTAGGTTACGAGAACGGTTTAGGGTTAGCGTACGTGTTATGGTACGGGTTAGTGTTAGCGTACGGGTTAGGATTATTGGACGGGTTAGGGTAAGGCTTCGGGTAAGGCTAATGGTTAGGCATAGGGTTAGGTTTAGGTTCAGGGTTAGGGTTAGGGGACGGGGGCGGTTTAGGGGACAGGTTAGGGTACGACAAAGGTTTAGGGTGAGTGTACGTGTTAGGGTACGGGTTAGTGTTAGCGTACGTGTTAGGATTAGGGTACGGCTTAGGGTAAGGCTTCGGGTAAGGGTTAGGGTTAGAGTTAGGGTTAGGGTTAGTGTTAGGGGATGGGGACGGTTTAGGGTACAGGTTAGTGTACGACAATGGTTTAGAGTGAGTGTACGTGTTAGGGTATGGGTTAGTGTTCGCGTATGGTTTAGGATTAGGGGACGGGTTAGGCTAAGGCTTCGGGTAAGGGTTAGGGTTAGGGTTACGTTTAGGTTTAGGGTTAGGGGATGGGGACGGATTAGGGGACAGTTTCGTGTACGACAATGGTTTAGGCTGAGCGTACGTGTTAGGGTATGTGTTAGTGTTAGCGTACGGGTTAAGATTACGGGACGGGTTAGTGTAAGGCTTCGGGTAAGGTTTATGTTTAGTTTTAAGGTTAGCATTAGGGTTAGGGGACGGTGACGGTTTAGCGGACAGGTTAGGGTATGACAACGCTTTAGGGTGAACGTACGTCTTAGGGTACGGTTTTGTGTTGTCGTACGGGTTATGATTAGGGGACGGGTTAGTGTAAGGCTTCGGGTAAGGGTTGGGTTTAGGGTTAGGGTTGGGTTAGGGTTAGTGTTAGGGGACAGGGACAGTTTAGAGGACAGGTTAGGGTGCAACAGCGGTTTAGGGTAAGCGCACATGCTAGGGTACGATTTAGTGTTAGTGTATGGGTTAGGATTAGGGGACGGCTTAGTGTAAGGCTTTGGGTAAGGTTTAGGGTTAGGGTTAGGGTTAGGGTTATGGGACGGGGACGGTTTTGGGGATATGTTAGGGTACGACAATGGTTTAGGTTGGGTGTACGTGTTAGGGTATGGATTAGTGTTAGCATACAGGTTAGGATTAGGGGACGGGTCAGTGTAAGACTACGGGTAAGGGTTAGGGTTAGGGTTAAGGTTAGGGGACGGGGACGGTTTAGGGGACAGGTTAGGGTACGACAACTGTTTAGTGTGAGCGTACGTGTTAGGGTACTGGTTAATGTTAGCGTACGGGTTAGGTTTAGGGGACGTGTTAGGGTAAAACTTCGGGTAAGGGTTAGTGTTAGGGTTAGAGGAAGGGGATGGTTTAGGGGACAGGTTAGGGTAAGACAAAGGTTTAGGTTGAGGGAACGTGTTAGGGTATGGATTAGTGTTAGCGTACGGGTTAGGATTAGGGGACGGGTTAGTGTAAGCCTTTGGGTAAGGGTTAGGTTTAGGGTTAGTGTTAGGGTTAGGGGACGGGGACAGTTTAAGGGCCAGGTTAGGGTACGGAAACGGTTTAGGGTGATCGTACATGTTAGGGTACGGGTCAGTGTTAGCGTACGGGTTAGGATTAGGTGACGGGTTAGTTTAAGGCATCGGGTGAGTGTTAGGGTTAGGGTTAAGTTTAGTGTTAGGTTAAGGGGTCGGGGACGGTTTAGGGGACAGGTTAGGGTACGACTATGGTTTAGTGTGAGCGTACGTGTTAGGGTACGGGTTAGTGTTAGCATACGGGTTAGGATTAGGGAATGGGTTAGGGTAAGGCGTCGTGTAAGGGTTAGGGTTAGTGTTAGGGTTAGGGTTAGGGTTAAGGGACGGGGACGGTTTAGGGGACAGTTTAGGGTACGACAACAGTTTAGGGTGAGGGTACGTGTTAGGGTACTGGTTAGTGTTAGCGTACGGGTTAGGATTAGGGGACTGGTTAGGGTAAGGCTTCGGGTAAGGGTTAGGGTTAGGGTGAGGGTTAGGTTTAGGGTTAGAGTTTGGGGACGGTTTAGGGGACAGTTTAGGGTACGACAATGTTTTAGGATGATTGAACGTGTTAGGGTACGGGTTAGTGTTAGCGTACGGTTTAGGATTAGGGGAGGGGTTAGGGTAAGGCTTTGTGTAAGGGTTAGGGTTAGGTTTAGGGTTAGGGTTAGGGTTAGGGTTAGGGGACGGTGACGGTTTAGGGGACAGGTTAGTGTACGACAACGTTTTAGGGTGAGCGTACGTGTTAGGGTACGGGTAAGTGTTCGCGTACGGTTTAGGATTAGGGGACGGGTTAGGGTAAGGCTTCGGCTAAGGGTTAGGTTTAGGGTTAGGTTTAGGGTTAGGGTTAGGGGACGGGCACTGATTAGGGGACAGGTTCGGGTACGACAACGGTTTAGGTTGAGCGTACGTGTTAGGGTATGGGTTAGTGTTAGCGTACGGGTTAGGATTAGGGGACGGGTTAGTGTAAGGCTTCGGGTAAGGTTTATGGTTAGGTTTAAAGTTAACGTTACGGTTAGGGGACGGGGACGGTTTAGGGGACAGGTTAGGGTACGACAACGCTTTAGGGTTAGCGTACGTCTTAGGGTACGGATTAGTGTTAGTGTACGGGTCAGGATTAGGGGACGGGTTAGGGTAAGTCTTCGGGTAAGGGTTAGGTTTAGGGTTAGAGTTTGGTTAGGGTTAGGGTTAGGGGACAGGGACGGTTTAGAGGACACGTTAGGGTGCAACAGCGGTTTAGGGTGAGCGTACATGCTAGGGTATGATTTAGTGTTAACGTACGGGTTAGGATTAGGGGACGGCTTAGGGTACGGCTTCGGGTAAGGGATAGGGTTAGGGTTAGGGTTAGCGTTAGGGGACGGGGACTGTTTTGGGGACAGGTTAGGGTACGACAATGGTTTAGGTTGGACGTATGTGTTAGGGTACAGATTAGTGTTAGCATACGGGTTAGGATTAGGGGACGGGTTAGGGTAAGACTACGGGTAAGGGTTAGGGTTAGGGCTAGGGTTAGGGGATGGGGACGGTTTAGGGGACAGGTTAGGGTACGTCAACTGTTTAGGGTGAGCGTACGTGTTAGGGTACTGGTTAGTGTTAGCGTACGGGTTAGGTTTAGGGGACGGGTTAGGGTAAGACTTCGGTAAGTGTTAGTGTTAGGGTTAGGGGACGGGGACGGTTTACGGGACAGGTTAGGGTACGACAACGGTTTAGGGTGAGCGAACGTGTTAGGGTATGGGTTAGTGTTAGCGTACGGGTTAGGATTAGGGGACGTGTTATGGTAAGTCATCGGGTAAGGGTTAGGTTTACGGTTAAGTTTAGTGTTAGGGTTAGGGTTCGGGGACGGTTTAGGGGACAGGTTAGGGTACGACTATGGTTTAGGGTTAGTGTACGTGTTAGGGTATGGGTTAGTGTTAGCATACGGGTTAGGATTAGGGAACGGGTTAGGGTAAGGCTTCAGGTAAGGGTTAGGGTTAGGGTTAGGGTTAGGGTTAGGGTTAAGGGACGGGGACGGTTTAGGGGACAGTTTAGGGTACGACAACGGTTTAGGGTGAGGGTACGTGTTAGGGTACGGGTTAGTTTTAGCGTACGGGTTAGGATTATGTGACGGGTTAGGGTAAGGCTTCGGGTAAGGGTTAGGGTTAGGATTAGGGTTAGGGTTAGTGTTAGGGTTAGGTGTTGGGGACGGTTTAGGGGACAGTTTAGGGTACGACAATGTTTTAGGATGATTGTACGTGTTAGGGTATGGGTTAGTGTTAGCGTACGTTTTAGGATTAGGCGAGGGGTTAGGGTAAGGCTTCGGGTAAGGGTTAGTGTTAGGGTTAGGGTTAGGGTTAGGGTTAGGGGACCGTGACGGTTTAGGGGACAGGTTAGTGTACAACAACAGTTTAGGGTGAGCGTAGGTGTTAGGGTACAGTTTAGTGTTAGCGTACGAGTTAGGATTAGGGTACGGGTTAGGGTAAGGCTTCGGGTGAGGGTTTGGGTTAGGTTTAGGGTTAGGGTTATGGGACGGGAACGGTTTAGGGGACAGGTTAAGGTACGACAATTGTTTAGGGTGCGTGTACGTGTTAGGGTATGGGTTAGTGTTAGCGTACGGGTTAAGATTAAGGGACGGGTTAGGGTAAGGCTACGGGTAAGATTTAGGGTTAGGGTTAGGGTTAAGGGGCGAGTACAGTTTAGGGTATAGGTTAGGGTACGACAACAATTTAGGGAGAGCGTACCTGTTAGGGTATGGGTTAGGGTTAGCGTACGGGTTAGGATTAGGCTACGGGTTAGTCTAAGGCTTCGGGTAAGGTTTAGGGTTACAGTTATGGTTAGGGGACGGGGACAGTTTATGGGACAGGTTAGGGTACGACAACGGTTTAGGGTGAGCGTACGTGTTAGGGTACAGGTTATTGTTAGCGTACGCGTTAGGATTAGGTGTCGGGTGAGTGTAAGACTTCGGGTAAGTATTAGGGTTAGGGTTAGGGTTAGGGGACGGGGATGGTTTAAGGGACAGGTCAGGGTACGACAACGGTTTAGGGTGAGCGTACGTGTTAGGGTACGGGTTAGTGTTAGCTTCCGGGTTAGGATTAGGGGACGGTTTAGCATAAGGCTTCGGGTAAGGGTGAGTGTTACGGTTAGGTTTAGGGTTAACGTTAGGGGACGGGGACGGTTTAGGGGACAGGTTAGGGTACGACAACGGTTTAGGGTGAGCGTACGTGTTAGGGTATGGGTTAGTGTTAGCGTACAGTTTAGGATTAGGGGACGGTTTAGGGTAAGGCTTCGGGTAAGGTTTAGGGTTAGGGTTAGGGTTAGGGTTAGTGTTAGGGTACGGGGACGGTTTAGGGGACAGTTTAGTGTACGCCAATGGTTTAGGGTGAGCGTACGTGTTAGAGTATGGGTTAGTGTTAGCATACGGTTTAGGATTAGGGAACGGGTTAGGGTAAGGCTTCGGATAAGTGTTAGGGTTAGGGTTAGGGTTAGGGTTAGTGTTAGGGGACGGGGACGGTTTAGGGGACAGGTTAGGTTACGACAACGATTTATGCTGAGAGTACGTGTTAGGGTATGGGTTAGTGTTAGCGTACGGGTTAGGATTAGGGGACGGGTTAGGGTAAGTCTTCGGGTAAGGGTTAGGGTTAGGGTTAGGGTTAGGGGACGGGGACGGTTTAGGGGACAGGTTAGGGTACAACAACGTTTTAGGGTGAGCGTACGTGTTAGGGTACGGGTTAGTGTTAGCGTACGTGTTAGGTTTAGGGGACGGGTTAGGGTAAGGCTTCGGGTAAGGGTTAGGGTTAGGGTTAGGGTTAGGGTTAGGGGACGGGGACGGGGACGGTTTAGGTGACAGGTTAGGGTACGAAAACGGTTTAGGGTGAGCATACGTGTTAGGGTACGGATTAGTGTTAGCGTACGGGTTAGGATTAGGGGACGGCTTAGGGTAAGGCTCCGGGTAAGGGTTAGGGGTAGGGTTACGTTTAGGGTTAGGGGACGGGGATGTTTTAGGGTACAGGTTAGCGTATGACAACTGTTTAGTGTGAGTGTACAAGTTAGGGTATGGATTAGTGTTAGCGTACGGGTTAGTATTAGGGGACGGGTTAGGGTAAGGCTTCAGGTAAGGGGTAGGGATAGGGTTAGGGTTAGGGTTAGTGGACGGGGACGGTTTAGGGGACAGGTTAGGGTACGACCACGGTTTAGGGTGAGCGTACGTGTTAGGGTATGGGTTAGTGTTAGCGTACGGGTTAGGATTAGGGGACGGGTTAGGGTAAGGCTTCGGGTAAGATTTAGGGTTAGGGTTAGGGAACGGGGACGGTTTAGGGGACATGTTAGGGTACGACAACGGTTTAGGGTGAGCGTACATGTTTGGGTACGGTTTACTGTTAACGTACGGGTTAGGATTAGGGGACGGGTTAGGTTAAGCCTTCGGGTAAGGGTTAGGATAAGGGTTAGGTTTAGGTGACGGCGACGGTTTAGGGGACAGGTTAGGGTACGACAACGGTTTAGGGTGAGCGTACGTGTTAGCATATGGGTTAGTGTTAGCGTACGGGTTAGGATTATGGGATGGGTTAGGTTAAGGCTTCAGGTAAGTGTTTGGGTTAGGTTTAGTGTTAGGGTTAGGGCTAGGGTTAGGGTTATGGGACAGGGACCGTTTAGGGGACAGTTTTGGGTACGACAATGGTTTAGGGTGAGCGTACGTGTTTGGGTACATGTTAGTGTTAGCGTACGGGTTAGGATTAGGGGACGGATTAGTTTAAGGCTTCGAGTAAGGGTTAGGGTTATGGTTAAGGTTAGGGTTAGGGGACGGGACGGTTTAGGGGACAGGTTAGGGTACGACAACGGTTTAGTGTGAGCGTACATGTTAGTGTACGGGTTAGTGATAGCCTACGGGTTAGGATAAAGGGACAGGTAAGTGTAAGGCTTTGGGTAGGGGTTAGTGTTAGGGTTAGGGTTAGGGTTAGTGTTAGGGGACGGGGACGGTTTAGCAGACAGGTTAGTTTAGGAGAACGGTTTAGGTTGAGCGTACGTGTTAGGGTACGGGATAGTGTTAGCATACGTGTTAGGATTGGGGACGTGTTAGTGGAAGGCTTCGAGTAAGGGTTAGGGTTAGGGTTAGGTTTAGGGGACGGGGATGGTTTAGGATACAGATTAGGATACGACAACAGTGTAGGTTGAGCGTACGTGTTAGGGTACGGGTTAGTGTTAGCGTACGGTTTAGGATTAGGTGACGGTTTAGCATAAGACTTCGGGTAAGGGTTAGGTTTAGGGTTATGTTTAGGGTTAGGGTTAGGGGACGAGGACGATTTAGGTGACAGTTTAGGGTACAGCAACGGTTTAGGGTGAGTGTAGGTTTTATGGTACGGGTTATGGTTATGGTTAGGGTTAGGGGATGAGGACGATTTAGGGGACAGGTTACCGTACGACAACGGTTTAGTGTGAGCGTACGTGTTAGGGTACGGGTTAGTGTTAGCGTATGGTTTAGGATTAGGGAACGGGTTAGGTTAAGGCTTCGGGTAAAGGTTAGTGTATGTCTTTTCTATTATATATTTGGCATATGTGCCGGAGTCTGTGCTAATTTCAATCTCTGGTTTTATGCGGCACCCTAACTCACCTTTCCCCATAAGCAAGCGAAAGTTGTTTTTCTAAATTTGAAACCCTGTTCTCTATTGTAATTCAGTTCATGTGTAATCAAGTTTACATCTCGTGTATTAGTCATATCTTATGATGTTTCTTTTTCTCTGTGACGTATTTCACGTAGTATCACCGTACATGAAGCCACTCAGTATGCCGCTTCGGGCCTGATGTCAGAGATTTCATTGCTGAGTGATATTCCATTGTACGTACGTACCACAAGTTCTTTATCCATTTTTCGCTTTCTGGTATATTGAACTTGTACCGTAGACGAGGTTCTTGTAAACAGAGCCGTCCCAAACTTTGGGGCGGCTGTGTGTTTTTGATTTTAATTTCCCTAAGCTATAGGACAATAAGTGTAAGTGCCATAGGCTGTGTTTCTTCGTTTCTTACGTGTTTCAGGAAACACCATACACTTCTCCAGAGTGGCTGTTGGCAATTTACATCCCGCCCATCAGCAAAACAATGCTCCCTCTTCTCCATGGCCTGTCCTGCCTTTCTAGATTTTACACTTTTTTCAGATGGCCGTTTTGACCGGGGGGTAGTGAGAGTTCAATGTAGTGCAGATTTCCTTTACAGGCTTGCTTGGTTGGCCAAAAAGGGCGTATGCGTTTTTTCCTGAATATATTCAGGAAAAAACGCATACGCCCTTTTTGGCCAAGTGCATCATTGTCGACGTTCTGCCTCTTTTCCTATGCTTTAAGTGCAATTCCAGTCTACCCCCTGAAATCGTTTCCCTGAAATTCTGCCCCGCTTTCAAGTCCTCTTCGCAGGCTTACTTCAATATATTTTTGGACGTTAGCTGTCACTTATAACTCTGCAGGTTTGTGAATTACAGTGGCCCTGAGCTCTTTCTTCAACTCGCTTTCTTGTGAGCTGGGCAACAAATCCCATTATTGCTTCAAGGCCTAATGTGTTTATGGCAGGGCACGCTGAGCCTTTGGTTAATTCCTCTTCCTGGTGGGAAATGAGCGTTACATTTACCAGTGCAGACACCTACAGCTAGTCTCTTATTGGTTCTCCCTATTCCTGTTCATCTTGCGCAGAAATTGCAAGCTGTGCCAAACAGGAGGTTAAAGGCACTGACTCTCCAAGTGGGGAGAGAGTTAGTAAAGCGTCTGGACTGGTGAACCCGAATACCAGGGGACGAAAACTGAGATGCATTTAGAAACGTTTCTGAATCACACGGTGGACCATGCTCTGGGTTTCCCATGCATGTTTTAGCTGAAGGAAGAATCCCTTGTACCTGGAGAGTTGGGACCCATGGAATGGGAACCATGCAGTATGACCAAAAGGTCTGCATATGCTCACTGTACCTCATCAATTCTATCATCCCGAAGTATCCATCTTTATGTTTCACCCAGCTCTGTGTGTAGATGTGGTAAATCCAGGTTGCATCACAAGCCCTGATTGAATTATTTAAGAATTGCTCTCTATTTCACTGTCATTGTGTTTTGTTTTCGAAATTTATTTTGATACTGGGATTTATCGGATTTTCACTGCTGCGTTTATCCGTCTGTACACACATTTGATTCACTTACTGAGACATATAAATCCATGGGTTTTAAGTTTCTTCCTATTCAGATATATTCCTAGGCGTTGAATATGTGGTGTTGAGTCCATTTCTTTAAGCAAGGGGTAGGTCTTGTGTATTAGAAATTTGGCTTATGGAACGTTATCTGTGCTAATTTAAATCTCTGGTTTCATCCGGCACCCCAACTCACCTTTCCCCATAAGCAAGCGCAAGTTGTATTTCTAAATTTGAGACCCTGTTCTCTATTGTAATTCAGTTCATGTGTAGTCAAGTTTACATCCCGTGTATTAGTCATACCTAATGATGTTTCTCTTTCTGTGTGACTTATTTCACGTAGAATCACCGTACCCGAATCCTGCCACTATGCCGCTACGGGCCTGATGACATAGATTTCATTGCTCAGTGATATTCCATTTTACGTACATACCACAACATCTTTATCCATTTTTCGCTTTCTGGGATATTTAACTTGTACCGTAGACGAGGTTCTTGTAAACAGAGCCGTCGCAAACATTGGGGTGGCTGTGTGTTTTTGATTTTAATTTCCCTAAGCTATAGGACCATAAGTGTAAGTGCCATAGGCTGTGTTGCTTCGTTTCTTACGTGTTTCAGGAAACACCATACACGTCTCCAGAGCAGCTGTTGGCAATTTATATCCCGTCCATCAGCATAACAAGGCTCCCTGTTCTCCATGGCCTGTCCTGCCTTCTGGATTTTACACTTTTTTCAGATGGCCCTTTTGACCGGGGGGCAGTGAGACTTCATTGTAGTGCAGATTTCCTTCATAGGCTTGCTTGGTTGGCCAAAAAGTGCGTATACGTTTTTTCCTGAATATATTCAGGAAAAAACGCATACGCACTTTTTGGCCGAGTGCATCATTGTCGACGATCTGCCTCTTTTCCTATGCTTTAAGTGCAATACCAGTCTATCCCCTGAAATAGCTTTCCTGAAATTCTACCCCGCTTTCAAGTCCTCTTTGCAGGCTTACTTCAATATATTTCTGGAAGATAGCTGTCATTTACAACTCTGTAAGTTTGTGATTTACAGTGCCCCTGAGCTCCTTTCTTCAGCTAGCTTTCTTGTGAGCTGGCCGCAAAACCACCGGATTGCTTCAGGCCCTAATCTGGTTCTGGCAGGCATGCTGAGCCTTTGGCTAATTCTTCTTCCTTGTAGGAAATGAGCATTCCATTTGCCTGTGCAGACACCTACAGCTAGTCTCTCTTTGGTTCTCCCTATTCCTGTTCATCTTGTGCAGAAATCGCAAACTGTGCCAAAGAGGAGGTTAAAGGCACTGACTCTCCAAGTGGGGAGAGTGTTAGTAAAGCGTCTGGAATGGTGAACCTGAATACCAGGGGACAAAAACTGAGATGCATTTAAAGACTTTTCTCAATCACATGGTGGACCATACTCTGTGTTTCCCATGTATGTTTTAACTGACGGAAGATTCGCTTAAACCTGGAGAGTTGGGACCCATGGAATGGGTATCATGCAGTATGACTTCAAACGGTCTGCATTTGCTCACCAATCCTCACCAGTGCTATCAGCCCGAAGTGTCCAGCCCTATGTCTCACCAGCTCTGGGTGTCGATGTGGGAAATCCATGTTGCATCACAAGCCCTGAGTGAATTATTTAAGAATTCTTGTCTATTTCACTGTCATTTTGTTTTGTGTTTAAAATTTATTTTGGTAATGGGATTTATCGGATTTTCACTGCTGCGTTTTTGCCGCTGTACACATGCTTGATTCTCTTATGGAGACATATAAATCCATGGGTTTTAAGGTTGTTACCAGTCAGGTATATTCCTAAGTGTTGAATATGTGGTGTTGAGTCCACTTCGTTGAGCAAGGAGTAGGTCTTGTCTATTACATATTTGGCTTTTGGAACGGTATGTGTGCTAATTTCAATCTCTGGTTTTATGCAGCACCCCAACTCACCTTTCTCCATAAGAAAGCATAAGTTGGTTTCCTTAATTTGAGACCCTGTTCTGTTTTGTAATTCAGTGCATGTGTAGCCAAGTTTATATTCCATGTATTAGTGATATCTTATGTGTTTTTCTTTTAGTATTTTGTGACTTTTTATGATCATACTTAAGTCCTCTGGAGTTGTTACAAATGGCAATATTTCATTATTTTCCGGGCTGAGTAATATTCCACTCTACCTGAGTACCTCATCTCTATCCATTTTTTCCCTCCAGAGACATTTATGTTATATCCTAGTCGAGGATCTTTTAAACAGAGAGGCGGTAAACTTTGGCGTGCCTGTGTCCTCCCCATTTTTGTTTTTCCCAAGATATACGTCCATGAGTGCAAGTGCCCTGTGGTCGGTAGCTCATTTTTTAGATGCTTTAGTAAACACAATACACTTATCCAGAGTGAACGTTGGCAACATACATTTCCACTATAAGCCTCACAGTGCTCCCTTTTCTCCTTGCCCTGTCCTGCATTTCTGGTGTTTACGCTTTATGAGGACGGCTCTTCTGACTGATGCAAAGTGATGTGTTTTGTAGTATTGATTTCCAGTGCCCACCTGTTTGGTTGGCTAAAAATGTGTATGCCCTTTTCTTGAATTTATACAGAAAAAGATGCATACACCCTTTTTGGCCAACTGCAATGTTGGCAATGTTCAGCCCCTTTTCTTGTGCTTAATGGCGAGTCCTTTCTACCTCTTCCAATCCCTTTCCTGCCATTCTCTGTTGCTTACAAGTCCTTTTTTCTGACCTTCCTCAAGACATTTTTCAGTGATAGATATTTTGAGCTCTGCAGTTTCGTGAATTTTGTGCCCCTGAGTTCCATTTTTCCACTTGTGTTTATGGGAACTGGCCACAAAGCAGCGGGATTTCCTCAAGCCCTATTCTGTTTCCATGGGCAACCCTAGCCTTTGGTTAATTCGTCTTCCTGATTGGAAATTAGAGTGACATGTGCCTGTCTGAACACCTAGGACTTGTCTCTCATTGTTCCTCCTCCTTCCGATTCATCCTCTGGACAAATTCCAAACTGTGCACAACAGGATGTTGACAGTGCTGACATCTCCAAGTGGGGAGACTGTTAGTAAAGACTCTGGAGGGGTGAACCCGAGCACCAGGTGATGAGGAGATGAGATTCCTTTTCCAAACTCTTCCCGATCAGACGGTATACCATCCTCTGTGTGTGACAGGCATGTTTTAGCTGTAGGAAGGGTCCCATTCATGTGAGGAGAACACCAGGGCTTTTTCAAAATCAGTGTCTCTCCGCAACCCAAACTGGGGGATTTTTTAAGCTATGGCTACACATATGTTCATTAAGGGCCTTGAGAAGTAGGCAGAGTCCAAACTTTAGATGATTGAAGTCTTCAGGGTCAGAAACACTCACCACCGGCTTCCCTTAGGTTCGATTTTAACTGTCAGTGATAGATGATGTCAATAAAAATATCTATTCTTTTTCAGATCATTTCCCCTTATAGGTTATTGAAAAATATTGAGTGTAGTTCCCTGTGCTATACAGTAGTTCCTTGTTGATGATCGATTTTATACATAGCATTGTGTATGTGTTAATCCCAAACTGTTAATTTATCCCTCCTCCCACCCTTTCCCATTTGGTAATAATAAGTTATAAGATTTTATACTTCTCAGAAATGGGGAAGCTGAAAGAGAGGTATCATTTTCAATGGAAAAGCATTTAAAACAAGATTGAAGCTTTAAGCAAGATTATTAGATGTACATGCTTGGAAAGAAATCACTTCGTTTCTCTAATATTGACCTGACACATAAGACAAACATTTTCACTGAACTTGCTTATAAGAAAGTGATGGAAATATCAAATGGAAGTGTTAGAAACATCTTATTTCTAACAGTGTATAACATCTTATACACTGTTCTCTGTTAATTACAGTATGGCTCACACATCTGTTCATTAAAGTTACAATGTTCTCAATTTCTGTTACTGATCCTCCAGAGTGTACCCCAACAAGTGTCCCCCGGCCCAGTGTCACTGGAGCCAACAGATTGAGACTGAGTTTGGTTCAGAAGCAAAGGAAACTTTATATTTTGATCAGAGAATGGAGAGGTGAGAGCATGTGCTACCCTGTGGGCTGTGGGCTGGGCTGCTGTGTAGAGATCCTGTCAGAGTCAGTGGGAGGGAAGCGGTGGAACTCTCGAGGGCCCTGTTGGCTACAGCTCAGGCTCTATATCGCAGAGTCTGCACTGGGCCCCAGGAGCTGATGTGTCGACCCAGCCATTCTGCACTAGGAAATCTGGTCTGAAGTGCCGGGTGTGGAACCTCTGTATGCGGGACCCTAGGAGCACGTGAAATTAGACAAAGCACAAAGGATAAAAATGGTTAGACTTTATTTTATTGCCCAGATTCTATTTTTATCTCCCAGGGATTTTTAAGGGGCTTTGCCTGGGACAAACCTCTCTTCTGCCTTTTGTCCCCTTCCTCATTCTTGGAGTGCTGAGGGTGCAGACCTTTCTTCTGTAACTGCTCAGTGCTGAGTTAGGAGCCCTCACACTTGTGGGCGAGTGTCAGAACTTCTTCCCAGCAGTCTCCAGGTGACGTTGATTGTCCCCAGGTCTCCTGCCTCCGTGCTCGTCCGCCTGAGCACCAGTATTGGAAGTGTTATAGATTCTAATGATCTTTAAGGGTCCAGGAAGGAGATGTGCAGTGACGCTGTGAGGTCCAGTTTCACCCCGCCCCACATTTGTTGGGCCACCTTAGGCTGACCGTTTCTGCCAGCCTAGATGCTCTGACCAGTAGTCTGCACTTTCTTCAATTAGGCCCCTGAATTAACGTAAAAACAGCACCAGGTGTCAGGACCCTGCCCGCTCAACTCCCAGACAGTCCAGGGTCAGTGGTGATGAAGGACCATGATGGCCACTGAGTCAACAGCCTTTTGAAGTAAACAGGAGTCCAGCCGGTCTTATTGGCCACCATCATCACGGTGTCTGAAGGCTTTTCTATGGTTGCAGCGTGATATACGGTTCCCCCGCCAAGACTATTAGCTCCCCTCCGGGTGCAGTAAGTCCTGCAAGCAGTAGTCTACTCTTTTGAGACACACTCTTGTTGTTTTATGAGAGAAACTCCAGGTCAAATGATGATCACACGAGTTGTCATGGTGCCCCGTTGTTCCCGGTTATCTCTCTGGAGGTTGGAGTTGGAGGGCCTCCACACTCGAGGTCAGTGTGCCCACGGAGCAAACCCTGCAACTTCAGGGCATGGTTGGGGGTTAGGATCACCACGTGGGGTCCTTTACACTTAGGAGGGAGGTGGCCTTTTGGGCTGCTGATTTCCAGGTTTTTAGATACTGCCAGTATCTTGGCCAGATGTGGCGGTGGGCCAAGTCCCTTGGTGACCGTAGTTTATCCTACCTGGATGGCATTCTTGCATTGTTCCATTTCAAGTGGTCCCAGTTTTTACACTAATACTCCAATGGCGATTCACCTTTCACCAGGAATGTAAAGGTCAAAGGGTTTAGCTAAATTAGGGAGTTCCAGGGCAAGGGTCTGAATTGACTGCTCTTTCCATTTTTGAAAGGCCACTTCTGGATTCTATTCAAAAGAATCATCAACTTTTCCTTTCAGTGTTTCATATAGAGGCCCAGCTAGTAGACTGTAGTTAGGGATCCAGAAGCAGCAAACCCTGGCCTCCCCAGGAACCCCTAAGCTGTCTTCTAGTTTTAGAAAGGGGTAAGGCTGTAAATTGTTTCTTCCCTTTCCTGGGATGGGCTTCTCCAACCTTCTGTGAGAATTAAGCCCAGGCAGGTCACTGTAGTCTGTGCTATCTGAGCTTCTTCTTGGACAACTTCTATCCTTTATTGGCTTTGTAGTTCAGAGGCCTCCTTAGTAGGGCTGATGATCAGAATGTCGTCTGCATATTGAAGGAGTGTTTCCTTTTCCAGAAGTAGAACTTTTAGGTCTTTAGCTGAGCTTTCCCCAAAGATGGTGTGGGAATTTTTGAACCCTTGGTGCAAGATGGCCCGGAAGTATTGTTTTAGTTGTATGTTGAGTCCTGCCACTCACAAGCCAAAATGTCTTGTGACTCTGGGACTAATGGAATACAGAAGAAGGCATCATTGAACACTAATACAGAATACCAAGTCCTGGTGGTTGGTAAAATGACCAGCAGGCTGTAGGATTTAGGAACTACTGGAGGTATATCCTCGGTGGCTTCACCGACTGTCCTTACATCTTTTACCAGGACTCCAGCAGCCCATGGGGCTATCGAGGTCAGGCCAATCGCAGGATATGGAGCTCACCCGAGCAGGTACCCCACCCCCACCGCAGCCCACGGGGCTCTCGTGGTCAGGTCCCTCCCAGGACATGGGGTTCCCTGGGCAAGTCCCCTGCAGCCCATGGGGCTCTCGTGGTCAGGCCCCTCCCAGGATACAGAGCTACCCTTGCAGGTACCTTGGCAGGGCTGGGCACACAGGAACCGTGCACATAGCCCTCATTGCAGAGCACTCCCAGCTCACCTGTCGCTCAGATCTGACACAGAGCACCTCAGAGCAGGACTTGAACTAACAAACAGCAGCTCCAACAGGTCTGTGACCCTGGGTATCACTCTGTGCGCCCTCCCTCCACCTGGTCTTCCAGAGACTTCCACTGCACCCGGGGCACCAGGCCTCTGTCTCCACCCACCACCCACCCCTCCTCTCCCTGACACCTGGGTTCCTCTCATTAGGAGAGGGTTTTCTTGAAGTTGTCTCCCACTCACGGGCCAGATAATATGATTAGAAAACAAGCCAGAGCTGCAGCCCCTTGTCTATCCTGACTCTCAGGAGCCCACACCTGTTCCTTGGAGCTGGCCGATTCAGCAAGTTCCATTTTCTGCAACTGTGAGCCCCTGAGGGGTGATTATTGGCTGGCCTGGGAAGCCTGACCGTGCCGGCCAGCCCTCCCCAGGTGTGCCTGGGTTCAGATCAATATAAATACCGCCCCAGGCAGCAAGAGCCCCTGCAGCTGTGCCTGACGCCATTTTCTCTGCCCTGTCAGCAGTCTCGGGGCTGGGCTGGTGGGAGGGAGTGAGAGGCCACGGCTTTGTGGGTGTCCCAGTGTGAGTGGGGCTCTGCTGGACTTTCTGCAGCAGTTGCCAAGATGCCACCTGCTAAAGAAGAGGATGTGTCACCCGTAGCTGCTGCTGGAATTTCTCCCTGGGCAGAGGTGAGGAAGGAAGAATGCAGTGGGGGCCGGGACAGCAGGGGTATCTCAGGCAGGGAAATGGAAAGCTTCCAGAAGAGCACCCAGGGCCAGGACCATCCTGGCTGACCTGCAGGCACCAAGTCGGCTGGCATGCTGTCGCTCATGTGGTTCCATGGCCCTTCCTCTAGGCTTTCAACTCCTTGTACATATTCAGGTGTTTTACCTGGGAAGGGTGGGAACATTGCAGCAGCAGCTGGCCTGGGGCTCGGCCCATGTTTACTCACAGATGCCTTGGCATGGTCCCTTAGCTTTGGATGAGGACGCTTGTTGCGTGGGGCCTGCTGGCTGAATGGGAGATGATTCCCCACCACTGACCAACTTCAGAATTGTTTACAACTGGAGCAAGTGCCCTGATATGATTTTCCTCTGTGTAACTGGTGGGTTCTGTTTTCATTTTTCTTTTTATCATTTTTGGTTCAAGGTAGATTTTATTCCTCTTTTCTGTATTTACAGATATATGCATGGAAATAATTTATTCATATAAATACATGTATGTGAAGGGCAGAATATTTTTTCTGTTTTACTTTTTTTAATTTTATTTTTTTTAATTTTATTTTATTTTTTGTAGAGCAGGTTCTTATTGGTTATCTATTTTATACATATAAATGTATACATGCCAATCCCAATCTCTCAACTCCTCCCACCACCACCCCCGCAACAGCTTTCCTCCCTTGGTGTCCATGCGTTTGTTGTCTACATCTGTTGCTCTATTTCTGCCTTGCAAAACGGTTCATCTGTACAATTTTTTTACGTTCCACATATATGCATTAATATACAAGATTTGTTTTGTTTTTCTCTTTCTGACTTACTTCACTCTGTATGACAGTCTCTAGGTCCATCAACGTCTCTACAAATGACCCAATTTCATTCCTTTTTATGGCTTAGTAATATTCCATTTTATATATGTACCACATCTTTATGCATTCGTCTGTCTGTGGGCATTTAGGTTGCTTCCATTACCTGGATATTGTAAATAGTGATGCAATGAACATTGCGGTGAATGTCTCTTTTTGATTTATGGTTTTGTCTGGGTATATGCCCAGTAGTGGGATTGCTGTATCGTATGGTAATTCTATCGTTAGTTTTATAAGAAACTCCATAATGCTCTCCACAGTGACTGTATCAATTTACATTCCCAACAATAGTGGAAGAGGGTTCCTTATATCCACACACTCTCCAGCATTTGTTGTTTGTAGATTTTCTGATGATGCCCATTCTAACAGGTGTGAGATGATACACCATGGATGGGTCCATTTCGTTGAGCAAAGAGTAGGTCTTGTCTATTACATATTTGGCTTATGGAACGGTATGTGTGCTAATTTCAATCTCTGGTTTTATACAGCACCCCAACTCAACTTTCCCCTTAAGCAAGCATAAGTGTTTATCTAAATGTGAGACTGTTCGGTTTTGTAATTCAGTTTATGTGTAGCCAAGTTTACACGCCCTCTATTAGTGATATCTTATGATAATTAGATATTTAGATAATTAGATAATTAGATAATTAGATATATGCAACATATATCTCTTAGAATCATCATACTTAAATCCACTCAATTTGCTGCTACAGGCCTGATGACATTGATTTCGTTGCTGAGTGATATTCCGATGTACGTAAGTAGCACAAATTCTTTATCCATTTATTTCTTTCGGGGATACTTAATTTGTACTGGACTCGAGATTCTTGTAAACACAGCAGCCTTAAATTTTGTGTTGGCTGTGTCTTGTTGATTTTAATATTCCTAAGCTATAGGGCCATAAATGGAAGTGCCCTAGGCTCTGTAGCTTTGTTTTTTAGATGTTTCAGGATACACCATAAACATCTCCAGAGTGTCTGTTGGCAATTTACAATCCGCCCATCAGCATAACAAGGCTCCCTGTTCTCCATGGCCTGTCCTGCCTTTCTGGATTTTACACGTTTTTCAGATGGCCCTTTTGACGAATGGGAAATGAGACTTCATTTTAGTGCAGATTTCCATTGCTCGAGTGCTTGGTTGGCCAAAAAGGGCATATGCGTTTTTTTCCTGAATATAATCAGGAAAAAATGTATACGCACTTTTTGTCCAAGTGCATCACTGTCAAAGATCTGCCGCATTTCATATGCTTTAAATGCAAATCCGATCTACCTCCTGAAATATGATTCCTGCAATTCTGCCTCGTTTACAAGTCCTCTTCGCAGACTTACTTCAATATATTTTTGCCAATAGCTGTCATTTATAACTCTGCAGGTGTGTGAATTACAGTGCCCGTGATTTCCTTTCTTAACTCACTTCCTTGTAAGCTGGCCACAAAACCGCAGGTTTCCTTCAGGCCATAATCAGGGTCTGGCACGGCACTCTGACCCTTTGGTTTATTCCGCTTCCTGGTGGGAAATTATAGTTAAATGTGCCCGTCCAGACATCTGCCTCACTCCCAGCCCCTTGGTGATGTGGGCCCTCTGGTGAGAGTCTGAGCCTGGTTGGTTTCCTCACACTTCTGTGAGGTGGGCCCTCTTCTCTGAGGTCACTCCTGCCTGGCTGGCACACACCGCTTTGGTGACTTCGGCCCTCTGGTGGCAGTTGGAGCCTGATGGGAGCCTCGTCCCCTCTGTGATGAGACACTCTGGCGTCAGGACCTAACTGCTGGGTTCCCACATTTTCTGATATGTGCTAAGTGGTGCGAGGGCACTCCTGCCAGGTTCCCATTCACATGGGCATGTGGGCCTTCTGCTCTAAGGTCCCAACGCCTGTGTTGTTCACAGTTTAATGACGTTGGCTCTCTGGTGTTAGTTCACTCAGGCCTAGATCCCATAGACTCTGTGCTCTGAGCCGCCTGCTGGTAGGTTCCAACTGCTGGATTCCCACCTTTTTTATTCTTTGGGCCCTCTGTTTTCAGGCTCCTCCTGCCTGCCTCACTCCCAGCCCCTTTTTGATGTAGGTCCTCTGGTTTGAGGCCACATGTGCCAGTTTCCTCACCTTTATTGATGTGGCCCCACTGGTGTGAGGACACTCCTGCCTGGTTCCCATCCCCTTGGTGATGTGGGCCCTCTGTTGAGAGTCTGATCCTGGCTGCATTCCTCACACTTCTGGGAGGTGGGCCCGCTGCTGTGAGGTCACTCCTGCCTGGCTGGCACACGTCACCTTGGCTATGTGGGCCCTCAGTTGGGAGTTGGTGCCTGTTAGGAGTCTCCTCCCCTCGGTAATGAGGACCCTCTGGCATCAGGCCCTAACTCATGGGCTTCCAGAAGTTTCTGATGTGCGCCCTGTAGTGCGAGTACACTCCTGCCAGTGTCCCATCCCCATGGGGATGTGGGCTTTCTGCTCTGAGGTCCCAACTGCTGGGTTGCTCACAGTTTCATGTTGAAGGCCCTCTGGTGTGAGTTCACTCTGGCCTGGACCCCATAGACTCGCTGCTCCTGGTGCCTGATGGGAGGTTCCAACTCTGGGATTCCTCACCTTTTTTATTCAATGCACGCCTGTTTTGAGGCTCCTCCTTCCTGCCTCACACCCAGCCCCTTGGTGATGTGTATCCTTTGGTTTGAATCCTCGTGTGCTGGGTCCCTCACCTTTCGATAATGTGGCCCCACTGGTGTGAGGACACTCCTTCCTGGTTCCCATCCCCTTGGTGATGTGGGCCCTCCAGTGAGAGTCTGATCCTGGCTGGGTTCCTCACCATTCTGTGAGGTGGGCCTTCTGCTGTGACGTCAATCCTGCCTGGCTAGCTCGCGTTGCCTTGGTGACGTCAGGTCTCTGGTGGCATTTGGAGCCTGCTGGGAACCTCCTCCCCTCAGTGATGAGGGCCCTCTGCTGTCAGGCCCTAAGTCCTGGGATACACAAATTTTCTGAGGTGCGCCCTGTGGTGCGACAACACTCCTGCCAGGTTCCCATCCCCATGGGGATGTGGGCTTTCTGCTCTGAGGTCCCAACGGCTGGGTTGCTCACAGTGTCAGAATGTGGGCCCTCTGCTGTGAGTTCACTCCGGCATGGATCCCATAGCCTCGGTGCTCTGTGCCACCTGCTTGGAGTTTCCAACTGCGGGATTCCTCACCTTTTTTATTCTATGGGCCCTGTGTTGTGAGACTCCTCCTGCCTTCCTCACTCCCAGCCCCTTTTTGATGTAGGTCCTCTGGTTTGAGGCCACATGTGCCAGTTTCCTCACCTTTATTGATGTGGCCCCACTGGTGTGAGGACACTCCTGCCTGGTTCCCATCCCCTTGGTGATGTGGGCCCTCTGCTGAGAGTCTGACCTTGGCTGAACTCCTCAAACTTCAGGGAGGTGGGGCCTCTGCTGTGAGGTCACTCCTGCCTGGCTGGCACACGTTGCCTTGGCCACATGGGTCCACTGGTTGCAGATGGAGCGTGCTGGGAGCCTCTTCCCCTCGGTGATGAGGACCCAGTGGCGTCAGGCCCTAACTGCTGGGCTCCCCACATTTTCAGATGTGCGCCTAGTGGTGCGATGACACTCCTGCCAGGTTCCCATCCCCATGGGGATGTGGGCCTTCTATTCTGAGCTCCCAACGGCTGGGTTGCTCACACTTTCATGATGTGCGCCCTCTGCTGTGAGGTCAATCCTGCCTGGCTGGCACACGTCGCCTTGGCGACATGGGCACTCTGGTGGCAGTTGGAGCGTGCTGGGGCCTCCTCCCCTCAGTGATGAGGGCCTTCTGGTGTCAGGCCCTAAGTGCTGGGCTCCACACATTTTCTGATGTGTGCCCAGTGGTGCGAGGACACTCCTCACAGGTTCCCATCCCCATGGGCATGTGGGACTTCTGTTCTGTGGTCCCAACGGCTGGGTTGTTCACAGTTTCATGACGTGGGCCCTTTGCTGTGTATTCACTCTGTTCTGTATCCCATAGCGTCGGTGCTCTGGGCCACCAGCCTGGAGTTTCCAACTCCTGGATTCCTCACCTTTTTTATTCTATGGGCCCTCTGTTGTGAATCTCCTCCTGCATGCCTCACTCCCAGCCCCTTCGTGATGTGTGTCCCCTTGTTTGAGGCCACATGTGTTGTGTTCCTCATCTTTCACTGATGTGGCCCCACTGGTTTGAGGACACTACTGCCTGGTTTCAATCCCCTTGGTGATGTGTGCCCTCTGGTGAGAGTCTGATCCTGTTTGGGTTCCTCACACTTCTGTGAGGTGGGCCGTCTGCTCTGTGGTCATTCCTGCCTGGCTGGCACACACCTCCTTGGCAACATCGGCCGTCTGGTGGAAATTGCAGCCTGCTGGTAGCCTCCTCCCCTCGGTGATGAGGGCCTTGTGGCATCAGGCCCTAACAGCTGGGTTCCCACATTTTCGGATACATGCTAAGTGGTGCGAGGACACTCCTGCGAGGTTCCCATCCCCATGGGGTTGTGGGCCTTCTGCTCTGAGGTCCCACTATCTGGGTTGCTCATAGTTTCATGATGTGGGCCCTCTGCTGTGAGTTCACTGCAGCCTGGATCCCATAGACTGGGTGCTCTGGGCCACCTGTTGGGAGGTTCAAACTGCTGGATTACTCAGCTTTTTTATTCTATGGGCCTTGTGTTGTGAGGCTTCTCCTGACTGCCTCACTCTGAGCCCCTTTGAATTGTGGGTCTTCTGGTTTAGCCACATGTTCTGGGTTCCTCACCTTTTGATAATGTGGCCACAATGGTGTGAGGGTACTCCTGCGTTGTTCCGATCCCCTTGGTGATGTGGGCTCTCTGGTGAGATTCTTATCCTGGATGGGTTCTTCACCCTTCTGTGAGGTGGGCCCTGTGCTGTGAGGTAACTCCTGTCTAGCTTGCTCCCATTGCCTTTGTGACGTCGGCCCTCTGGTGGCATTTGGAGCCTGCTGGGAGCCTCCTCTCCTCAGTGATGAGGGTCCTCTGGCGTCCGGCTCTAACTGCTGGGCTCCCCATATTTTTTGATGTGTGCCCACTGGTGCGATGACACTCCTGCTTGGTTCCCTTCCCCATGGGGATGTGGGCCTTGTACTCTGAGGTCACAACGGCTGGGTTGCTTACAGTATCAC
Source organism: Phocoena phocoena (assembly GCF_963924675.1). NCBI lineage: Eukaryota > Metazoa > Chordata > Mammalia > Artiodactyla > Phocoenidae > Phocoena > Phocoena phocoena. The sequence continues at coordinate 60,809 of NW_027077446.1, forward strand.
GATGAGGGCCCTCTGCTGTGAGTTCACTGTGGCCTGGATCCGATAGCCTCGGTCCTCTGGGCCGCCTCCTGGGAAGTTCCAACTGCTGGATTCCTCACCTTTTATATACAATGGGTCATGTGTTGTGAGGTTAATCCTGCCTGCCTCACTCCGAGACCCATGGTGATGTGGGTCCTCTGGTTTGAGGCCACATGTTCTGAGTACCTCAACTTTCGATGATGTGGCCCCATGGGTGTGAGGACACTCCTGCCTGGTTGCCATCCCCTTGGTGATGTGGGCCCTCTGCTGAGAGTCAGATCCTGGCTGGATTCATCACACTTCTGAGAGGAAGGCCCTCTTATGTGAGGTCAATCCTGCCTGACTGCCTCATGTCAGCTTGGCGATGTGGGGACTCTGTTGGCCCCTGGAGCATGCTGGGAGCATCCTACCCTCGTTAATGAGGGCTCTCGATAAAACGCATATGTCCTTTTTGGCCAAGTACATCATTGTCGACGTTCTGCCTCTTCTCCTATGCTTTAAGTGCAATTCCAGTCTATCCCCTGAAATTGTTTTCCTGAAATTCTGCCCCGCTATCAAGTCCTGTTCGCAGGCTTACTTCAATACAATTTTGGACGATAGCTGTCATTTATAACTCCGCAGGTTTGTGAATTACAGAGACCTTGAACTCCTTTCTTCAACTCACTATCTTGTGAGCTGGGCACAACACCACAGAATTTCTTCAAAACCTAATCTGGTTACGGCAGGGCACGCTGAGCCTTTGGTTAATTCCTCTTCCTGGTGGGAAATGAGCGTTACATTTACCCGTGCAGACACCTACAGCTAGTCTATAATTGGTTCTCCCTATTCCTGTTCATCTTGCGCAGAAATTGCAAGCTGTGCCAAACAGGAGGTTAAAGGAACTGACTCTCCAAGTGTGGAGAGTGTTAGTAAAGCGTCTGGAATGGTGAACACGAAAAACAGGGGACGAAAACTGAGATGCATTTAAAAACGTTTCCCAATCACACGGTGGACCATACTCTGTGTTTCCCATGCATGTTTTACCTGAAGGAAGAATCCCTTGAACCTGGAGAGTTGGGACTCTTGGAATGGGTACCATGCAGTATGACTTCAAATGGTCTGCATTTGCTCACCGAAACTCACCAATGCTATCAGCCCGAAGTGTCCAGCCTTATGTCTCACCCAACTCTGGTTGTAGATGTGGTAAATCCAGGTTGCATCACAAGCCCTGAGTGAATTATTTAAGAATTGCTCTCTATTTCACTGTCATTGTGTTTTGTTATTGAAATTTATTTTGATAATGGGTTTTATCGGATTTTCACTGCTGCATTTATGCTGCTGTACACACACTTGATTCTCTTACGGAGACATATAAATTCATGGGTTTTAAGATTCTTCCCAGTCAGGTGTATTCCTAAGCGTTGAATATGTGGTGCTAAGTCCATCTCCTTGAGCAAAGATTAGGTCTTGTCTATAACATATTTGGCTTACGGAACGGTATCTGTGCTAATTTTAATCTCTGGCTTTATGCAGCACCGCAACTCACCTTTCCCCATAAGCAAGCACAAGTTGGTTTTCTAAAGTTGAGACCCTGTTCTCTATTGCAATTCAGTTCATGTGTAGTCAAGTTTATATCCCGTGTATTAGTGATATCTTATGATGTTTCTTTTTCTGTGTGACTTATTTCACGTAGAATCATCGTACCTGAATCCACTCAGTATGCCACTACGGCCTGATGACATAGATTTCATTGCTGAGTGATATTCCATTGTACGTACGTACCACAACTTCTTTATCCATTTTTCGCTTTCTGGGATATTTAACTTGTACCATAGACAAGGTTCTTGTAGAAAGAGCCGTCCCAAACCTTGGGGTGCCTGTGTGTTTTTCATTTTAATTTCCCTAAGCTATAGGACCATAAGTTTAAGTGCCATAGGCTGTGTTGCTTCGTTTCTTACGTATTTCAGGAAACACCATACACTTCTCCAGAGTGGCTGTTGGCAATTTACATCCCGACCATCAGCATAACAAGGCTCCCTGTTCTCAATGGCCTGTCCTGCCTTTCTGGATATTACACTTTTTCCAGATGGCTCTTTTGACCGGGGGGCAGTGAGACTTCATTGAAATGCAAATTTCCTTTACAGGCTTGTTTGGTTGGCCAAAGAGGGCGTATGTGTTTTTTCCTGAATATATTCAGGAAAAAACGCATACGCCCTTTTTGGCCAAGTGCATCATTGTCGACGTTCTGCCTCTTTTCCTATGCTTTAAATGAAATTGCGCTCTACGCCCTGAAATCCTTTTCCTGAAATTCTGCCCCGCTTTCAAGTCCTCTTCACAGACTTACTTCAGTATATTTTTGGATGATAACTGTGATTTATAACTCTGCAGGTTTGTGAATTACAGTGCCCCCGAGCTCCTTTCTTCAACTCGCTTTCTTGCAGCTGGCTGAAAATCTGGAGGATTGCTTCAGGTGCTACTCTGGCTCTGACATGGCATGTTGAGCCTTTGGTTAATTCCTCTTCCTGGTGTGAAATGAGCATTACATTTGCCCGAGCAGGCACCTACGGCTAGTCTCTGATTGGTTCTCCCTATTACTGTTCATCTTGTACAGAAATTTCGAACTCTGCCAAACAGGAGGTTAAAGACACTGACTCTCCAAGTGGGGAGAGTGTTAGTCAAGCATCTGGAATAGTTAACACAAGTGCCAGGGGATAAAAACTGAGATGCGTTTAAAAACATTTCCCAGTCATACTGTGGACCATACTCTGGTTTTCTCATTCATGTTTTAGCTGAAGGAAGTATCCCTTGAACCTGGAGTGTTGGGACCCATGGAATGGGTACTATGCAGTATGACTACAAAGTGTCTGCATTTGCGCACCGAACGTCACCAATGCTCTCAGCCCGAAGTGTCCAGCCTTATGTCTCACCCAGCTCTGGGTGTAGATGTGGTAAATCCAGGTTGCATGAGAAGCCCTGAGTGAATTATTTAAGGATTGCTCTCTACTGCACTGTCATTGTGTTTGTTTTTGAAATTTATTTTGATAATGAGATTTTTCGAATTTTCACTGCTGAGGTTAGGCCGCTGTACACATTCTTGATTCTCTTACAGAGACATATAAATCCATGTGTTTTAAGAATTTTCCTAGTCAGGTATATTCCTCGGCGTTGAATATGGGGTGTTGAGTCCATTTCGTTGAGCAAGGAATAGGTCTTCTCTATTACATATTTGGGTTTTAGAACGGTATCTGTGCTAATTTCAATCTCTGGTTTTATGCAGAACCCCACCTCACCTTTCCCATTAAGCAAGCATAACTTGGTCTTCTTAATTTGAGACCCTCTCCTCTTTTGTAATTCAGTTCATGTATAGCCAAGTTTACATTCCTTGTATTAGTGACATCTTATGATGTTTCTCTTTCTGTGTGACTTATTTCACGTATTATCATCGTACCTGAATCCAGTCATTATGCCGCGACGGGCCTGATGACATAGATTTCTTTGCTGGGTGATATTCCATTGTACGTACGTACTGCAATATCTTTGTCTATTTTTCGCCTTTTGGCATATATAACTTGTAGCGTAGACGAGGTGCTTGGAAACAGAGCCGTCCGAAACTTTGGGGTGGATGTGTGTTTTTGATCTTAATTTTCCTAACCTATAGGACAATAAGTGGAAGTGCATTGGCTCTGTTGCTTTGTTTTTTAGGTATTCAGGAAACACCATATATTTCTCCAGAGTGTCTGTTGGCAATTTACATCACACCCATCATCATAACAAGGCTCTCTGTTCTCCATGCCCTGTCGTGCCTTTCTGGATTTTACTCTTTTTCAAGATGGCCCTTTTGAACGGGGGGCAGTGAGACTTCATTGTAGTGCAGATTTCCTTTACATGCTTGCTTGGTTGGCCAAAAAGAGCGTATGCGTTTTTTCCTGAATATATTCAGGAAAAAATGCATACGCCCTTTTTGGCCAAGTGCATCATTGTCGACGTTCTGCCTCTTTTCCTATGGTTTCAGGGCAATTCCAGTCTACCCCCTGCAATCGTTTTCCTGAAATTCTGCCCCGCTTTCAAGTCCCCTTCGCAGGCTTACTTCAATATATTTTTGGAGGAGAGCTGTCATTTAAAACTCTGCAGGTTTGTGAATTACAGTGTCCCTGAGCTCCTTTCTTCAACTCGCTTTTTTGTGAGCGGGCACAAAATCGCAGGATTGCTTCAGGGCCTAATCTGTTTCTGGTAGGGCACGCTGAGATTTTGTTTAATTTTTCTTCCTGGTGGGAAATGAGCATTACATTTGCCCGTGGAGAAACCTACAGCTAGTCTCTCGTTGGTTCTCCCTATTCCTGTTCATCTTGCACAGAAATTGCAAGCTGTGCCAAAGAGGAGGTTAAAGGCACTGACTCTCCAAGCGGGGAGAGTGTTAGTAAAGCATCTGGAATGGTGAACCCGAGGACCAGGATACGAAAACTGAGATGCATTTTAAATCGTTTCCCAATCACACGGTGGACGATACTCTGGGTTTCCCATGCATGTTTTAGCTGGAGGAAGAATCCCTTGAACCTGGAGAGTTGGGACCCATGGAATGGGTACCATGCAGTATGACTTCAAAGGGTCTGCATTTACTCACCGAAACTCACCAATGCTATCAGCCTGAAGTGTCCAGCCTTATGTCTCAACCAGCTCTGGGTGTACATGTGGTCAATCCCGGTTGCATCACATGCCCTGAGTGAATTATTTAAGATTTGCTCTCTATTTCACTGTCTTTGTGTTTTGTTTTCGAAAGTTATTTTGATAATGGGATTTATCGGATTTTCACTGCTGCATTTCAGCCGCCGTACACACGCATGATTCTCTTACGGAGACATATATATCCATGGGTTTTAAGATTCTTCCTAGTCAGGTATATTCCTAGGCGTTGAATATGTGGTGTTGGTTCCATTTCGTGGAGCAAGGAGTACGTCTTGTCTATTATATATTTGGCTTATGCAAAGTTGTCTGTGCTAATTTCAGTCTCTGGTTTTGTGCAGCACCCCAGCGCACCTTTACCCATAAGCAAGCACTAGTTGGTTTTCTAAATTTGAGACCCTGTTCTGTTTTGTAATTCAGTTCATGTGTAGTCAAGTTTACATTCCGTGTATTAGTGATATCTTATGATGTTTCTTTTTCTGTGTGACGTAGTTCACGTAGAATCACCGTACCTGCATCCACTCACTATGCCGCTACGGGCCTGATGACACAGATTTCATTGCTGAGAGATATTGCATTGCACGTACGTGCCACAACTTCTTTATCCATTTTTTGCTTTCTGGGATATTTACCTGGTACTGTAGACGAGCTTCTTGGGAACACAGCCGTCCCAAACTTTCGGGTGGCTCTCTGTTTTTGATTTTAATTTCCCTAAGCAATAGGACCATAAGTGCAATTGCCATAGGCTGTGTTGCTTTATTTCTTACGTGTTTCAGGAAACACCATACACTTCTCCAGGGTGGCTGTTCACAATTTACATCCTGCCAATCAGCATAACAAGGCTCCCTGTTCTCCATATCCTGTCCAACCTTTCTGGATTTTACACTTTTTTCAGATGGCCCTTTTGCCCTGGGGGCAGTGAGACTTCATTGTAGTGCAGATTTCCTTTACAGGCTTGCTTGGTTGGCCAAAAAGGGCGTATGCGTTTTTTCCTGAATATATTCAGGAAAAAACGCATACGCCCTTTTTGGCCAAGTGCATCATTGTCGACGTTCTGCCTCTTTTCCTATGCTTTCAGGGCAATTCCAGTCTACCCCCTGCAATCGTTTTCCTGATATTCTGCCCCGCTTTCAAGTCCCCTTCGCAGGCTTACTTCAATATATTTTTGGAGGATAGCTGTCATTTATAACTCTGCAGGTTTGTGAATTACAGTGCCCCTGAGCTCCTTTCTTCAACTCGCTTTCTTGTGAGCTGGGCACAAAACCGCAGGATTGCTTCAGGCCCTAATGTGTTTCCAGCAGGGCACACTGAGCCTTTGTTTAATTCCTCTTCCTGGTGGGAAATGAGCGTTACATTTGCCCGTGCAGACACCTACAGCTAGTCTGTCATTGGTTCTCCCTATTCCTGTTCATCTTGCACAGAAATTGCAAGCTGTGCCAAACAGGAGGTTAAAGGCACTGACTCTCCAAGCGGGATGAGTGTTAGTAAAGCATCTGGAATGGTGAACCCGAGGACCAGGATACGAAAACTGAGATGCATTTTAAATCGTTTCCAAATCACACGGTGGACGATGCTCTGGGTTTCCCATGCATGTTTTAGCTGGACGAAGAATGCCTTGAACCTGGAGAGTTGGGACCGATGGAATGGGTACCATGCAGTATGACTTCAAAGGGTCTGCATTTGCTCACCGAAACTCACCAATGCTATCAGCCTGAAGTGTCCAGCCTTATGTCTCAACCAGCTCTGGGTGTAGATGTGGTCAATCCCGGTTGCATCACATGCCCTGAGTGAATTATTTAAGAATTGCTCTCTATTTCACTGTCTTTGTGTTTTGTTTTCGAAATTTATTTTGATAATGGGATTTATCGGATTTTCACTGCTGACTTTCGGCCGCTGTACACACGCTTGATTCTCTTACGGAGACATATATATCCATGGGTTTTAAGATTCTTCCTACTCAGGTATATTCCTAGGCGTTGAATATGTGGTGTTGAGTCCATTTCGTTGAGCAAGGAGTAGGTCTTGTCTATTACATATGTGGCTTATGGAATGTTATCTGTGCTAATTTCAGTCTCTGGTTTTATGCAGCACTCCAAGGCACCTTTCCCCATAAGCAAGCACTAGTTGGTTTTCTAAATTTGAGACCCTGTTCTGTTTTGTAATTCAGTTCATGTGTAGTCAAGTTTACATTCCGTGTATTAGTGATATCTTATGATGTTTCTTTTTCTGTGTGACGTAGTTCACGTAGAATCACCGTACCTGCATCCACTCACTATGCTGCTACGGGCCTGAAGACACAGATTTCATTGCTGAGTGATACTGCATTGCACGTACGTGCCACAACTTCTTTATCCATTTTTTGCTTTCTGGGATATTTACCTGGTACTGTAGACGAGCTTCTTGGGAACACAGCAGTCCCAAAATTTGGGGTGGCTCTCTGTTTTTAATTTTAATTTCCCTAAGGTATAGGACCATAAGTGCAATTGCCATAGGCTGTGTTGCTTTATTTCTTACGTGTTTCAGGAAACACCATACACTTCTCCAGGGTGGCTGTTGGCAAATTACATCCTCCCAATCAGCCGAACAATGCTCCCTGTTCTCCATATCCTGTCCTACCTTTCTGGATTTTACACTTTTGTCAGATGGCCCTTTTGCCCGGGGGGCAGTGAGATTTCATTGTAGTGCAGATTTCCTTTACAGGCTTGCTTGGTTGGCCAAAAAGGGCGTATGCGTTTTTTCCTGAATATATTCAGGAAAAAACGCATACGCCCTTTTTGGCCAAGTGCATCATTGTCGACGTTGTGCCTCATTTCCTATGCTTTCAGGGCTATTCCAGTCTACCCCCTGCAATCGTTTTCCTGAAATTCTGCCCCGCTTTCAAGTCCCCTTCGCTGGCTTACTTCAATATATTTTTGGAGGATAGCTGTCATTTATAACTCTGCAATTTTGTGAATTACAGTGCCCCTGAGTTCCTTTCTTCAACTCGCTTTCTTGTGAGCTGGGCACAAAACCGCAGGATTGCTTCAGGCCCTAATCTGTTTCCGGCAAGGCACGCTGAGCCTTTGGTTAATTCCTCTTCCTGGTGGGAAATGAGCGTTACATTTGCCCGTGAAGACACCTATAGCTAGTCTCTCATTGGTTCTCCCTATTCCTGTTCATCTTGCACAGAAATTGCAAGCTGTGCCAAAGAGGAGGTTAAAGGCACTGACTCTCCAAGCGGGGAGAGTGTTAGTAAAGCATCTGGAATGGTGAAACCGAGGACCAGGATACGAAAACTGAGATGCATTTTAAATCGTTTCCCAATCACACGGTGGACGATACTCTGGGTTTCCCATGCATGTTTTAGCTGGATGAAGAATGCCTTGAACCTGGAGAGTTGGGACCCATGGAATGGGTACCATGCAGTATAACTTCAAAGGGTCTGCATTTGCTCACCGAAACTCACCAATGCTATCAGCCTGAAGTGTCCAGCCTTATGTCTCAACCAGCTCTGGGTGTAGATGTGGTCAATCCCGGTTGCATCACATGCCCTGAGTGAATTATTTAAGAATTGCTCTCTATTTCACTGTCTTTGTGTTTTGTTTTCGAAATTTATTTTGATAATGGGATTTATCGGATTTTCACTGCTGAATTTCGGCCACTGTACACACGCTTGATTCTCTTACGGAGACATATATATCCATGGGTTTTAAGATTCTTCCTAGTCAGGTATATTCCTAGGCGTTGAATATGTGGTGTTAGGTCCATTTCGTTGAGCAAGGAGTAGGTCTTGTCTATTACATATTTGGCTTATGGAAAGTTATCTGTTGTAATTTCAGTCTCTGGTTTTATGCAGCACCCCAAGGCACCTTTCCCCATAAGCAAGCACTAGTTGGTTTTCTAAATTTGAGACCTTCTTCTGTTTTGTAATTCAGTTCATGTGTAGTCAAGTTTACATTCCGTGTATTAGTGATATCTTATGATGTTTCTTTTTCTGTGTGACGTAGTTCACGTAGAATCACCGTACCTGCATCCACTCACTATGCCGCTACGGGCCTGATGACACAGATTTCATTGCTGAGTGATATTGCATTGTACGTACGTGCCACAACTTCTTTATCTATTTTTTGCTTTCTGGGATATTTACCTGATACTGTAGACGAGGTTCTTGTGAACACAGCCATCCCAAATATTGGGGTGGCTGTCTGTTTTTGATTTTAATTTCCGTAAGCTATAGGACCATAAGTGGAAGTGCCATAGGCTGTGTTGCTTTGTTTCTTACGTGTTTCAGGAAACACCATACACTTCTCCGTGTTGCTTTGTTTCTTACGTGTTTCAGGAAACACCATACACTTCTCCAGGGTGGCTGCTGGCAATTTACATCCTGCCAATCAGCATAACAAGGCTCCCTGTTCTCCATATCCTGTCCTACCTTTCTGGATTTTACACTTTTTTCAGATGGCCCTTTTGCCCAGGGGGCAGTGAGACTTCATTGTAGTGCAGATTTCCTTTACAGGCTTGCTTGGTTGGCCAAAAAGGGCGTATGCGTTTTTTCCTGAATATATTCAGGAAAAAACGCATACGCCCTTTTTGTCCAAGTGCATCATTGTCGACTTTCTGCCTCTTTTCCTATGCTTTCAGGGAAATTCCAGTCTACCCCCTGCAATGGTTTTCCTGAAACTCTGCCCCGCTTTCAAGTCCCCTTCGCAGGCTTACTTCAATATATTTTTGGAGGATAGCTGTCATTTATTACTCTGCAGGTTTGTGAATTACAGTGCCCCTGAGCTCCTTTCTTCAACTCGCTTTCTTGTGAGCTGGGCACAAAACCGCAGGATTGCTTCAGGCCCTTATCTGTTTCCGGCAGGGCACGCTGAGCCTTTGGTTAATTCCTCTTCCTGGTGGGAAATGAGCGTTACATTTGCCCGTGCAGACACCTATAGCTAGTCTCTCATTGGTTCTCCCTATACCTGTTCATTTTGCACAGAAATTGCAAGCTGTGCCAAAGAGGAGGTTAAAGGCACTGACTCTCCAAGCGGGGAGAGTGTTAGTAAAGCATCTGGGATGGTGAACCCGAGGACCAGGATACGAAAACTGAGATGCATTTTAAATCGTTTCCCAATCACACGGTGGACGATACTCTGGGTTTCCCATGCATGTTTTAGCTGGAGGAAGAATCCCTTGAACCTGGAGAATTGGGACCCATGGAATGGGTACCATGCAGTATGACTTCAAAGGGTCTGCATTTGCTCACCGAAACTCACCAATGCTATCAGCCTGAAGTGTCCAGCCTTATGTCTCAACCAGCTCTGGGTGTAGATGTGGTCAATCCCGGTTGCATCACATGCCCTGAGTGAATTATTAAAGAATTGCTCTCTATTTCACTGTCTTTGTATTTGTTTTCGAAATTTATTTTGATAATGGGATTTATCGGATTTTCACTGCTGCGTTTCGGCCGCTGTTCACACGCTTGATTCTCTTACGGAGACATATATATCCATGGGTTTTAAGATTCTTCCTAGTCAGGTATATTCCTAGGCGTTGAATATGTGGTGTTGGGTCCATTTCGTTGAGCAAGGAGTAGGTCTTGTCTATTACATATTTGGCTTGTGGAAAGTTATCTGTGCTAATTTCAGTCTCTGGTTTTATGCAGCACCCCAACGCACCTTTCCCCATAAGCAAGCACTAGTTGGTTTTCTAAATTTGAGACCCTGTGCTGTTTTGTATTTCACTTCATGTGTAGTCAAGTTTACATTCCCTGTATTAGTGATATCTAGTGATGTTTCTTTTTCTGTGTGACGTAGTTCACGTAGAATCACCGTACCTGCATCCACTCACTATGCCGCTACGGGCCTGATGACACAGATTTCATTGCTGAGTGATATTGCATTGTACGTACGTGCCACAACTTCTTTATCCATTTTTTGCTTTCTGGGATATTTACCTGATACTGTAGACGAGCTTCTTGTGAACACAGCCGTCCCAAATATTGGGGTGGCTGTCTGTTTTTGATTTTAATTTCCGTAAGCTATAGGACCATAAGTGGAAGTGCCATAGGCTGTGTTGCTTTGTTTCTTACGTGTTTCAGGAAACACCATACACTTCTCCAGGGTGGCTGCTGGCAATTTACATCCTGCCAATCAGCATAACAAGGCTCCCTGTTCTCCATATCCTGTCCTACCTTTCTGGATTTTACACTTTTTTCAGATGGCCCTTTTGCCCCGGGGGGCAGTGAGATTTCATTGTAGTGCAGATTTCCTTTACAGGCTTGCTTGGTTGGCCAAAAAGGGCGTATTCGTTTTTTCCTGAATATATTCAGGATAAAACGCATACGCCCTTTTTGGCCAAGTGCATCATTGTCGACGTTCTGCCTCTTTTCCTATGCTTTCAAGGCAATTCCAGTCTACCCCCTGCAATCGTTTTCCTGAAATTCTGCCCCGCTTTCCAGTCCCCTTCGCAGGCTTACTTCAATATATTTTTGGAGGATAGCTGTCATTTATAACTCTGCAGGTTTGTGAATTACAGTGCCCCTGAGCTCCTTTCTTCAACTCGCTTTCTTGTGAGCTGGGCAGAAAACCGCAGGATTGCTTCAGGCCCTAATCTGTTTCTGGCAGGGCACGCTGAGCCTTTGTTTAATTCCTCTTCCTGGTCGGCCATGAGCGTTACATTTGCCCGTGCAGACACCTACAGCTAGTCTCTCATTGGTTCTCCCTATTCCTGTTCATCTTGCACAGAAATTGCAAGCTGTGCCAAACAGGAGGTTAAAGACACTGACTCTCCAAGCGGGGAGAGTGTTAGTAAAGCATCTGGAATGGTGAACCCGAGGACCAGGTTACGAAAACTGAGATGCATTTTAAATCGTTTCCCAATCACACGGTGGACGATACTCTGGGTTTCCCATGCAAGTTTTAGCTGGAGGAAGAATGCCTTGAACCTGGAGAGTTGGGACCCATGGAATGGGTACCATGCAGTATGACTTCAAAGGGTCTGCATTTGCTCACCGAAACTCACCAATGCTATCAGCCTGAAGTGTCCAGCATTATGTCTCAACCAGCTCTGGGTGTAGATGTGGTCAATCCCGGTTGCATCACATGCCCTGAGTGAATTATTTAAGAATTGCTCTCTATTTCACTGTCTTTGTGTTTTGTTTTCGAAATTTATTTTGATAATGGGATTTATCGGATTTTCACTGCTGCGTTTCGGCCTCTGTACACACGCTTGATTCTCTTACGGAGACATATATATCCAGGGGTTTTAAGATTCTTCCTAGTCAGGTATATTCCTAGGCGTTGAATATGTGGTGTTGGGTCCATTTCGTTGAGCAAGGAGTAGGCCTTGTCTATTACATATTTGGCTTATGGAATGTTATCTGTGCTAATTTCCGTCTCTGGTTTTATGCAGAACCCAAACGCACCTTTCCCCATAAGCAAGCACTAGTTGGTTTTCTAAAGTTGAGACCCTGTTCTGTTTTGTAATTCAGTTCATGTGTAGTCAAGTTTACATTCCGTGTATTAGTGATATCTTATGATGTTTCTTTTTCTGTGTGACGTAGTTCACGTAGAATCACCGTACCTGCATCCACTCACTATGACGCTACGGGCCTGATGACACAGATTTCATTGCTGAGTGATATTGCATTGCACGTACGTGCCACAACTTATTTATCCATTTTTTGCTTTCTGGGATATTTACCTGGTACTGTAGACGAGCTTCTTGGGAACACAGCCGTCCCAAACTTTGGGGTGGCTCTCTGTTTTTGATTTTAATTTCCCTAAGGAATAGGACCATAAGTGCAATTGCCATAGGCTGTGTTGCTTTATTTCTTACGTGTTTCAGGAAACACTATACACTTCTCCAGGGTGGCTGTTGGCAATTTACATCCTGCCAATCAGCATAACAAGGCTCCCTGTTCTCCATATCGTGTCCTATCTTTCTGAATTTTACACTTTTTTCAGATGGCCCTTTTGCCCGGGGGGCAGTGAGATTTCATTGTAGTGCAGATTTCATTTACAGGCTTGCTTGGTTGGCCAAAAAGGGCGTATGCGTTTTTTCCTGAATATATTCAGGAAAAAACGCAGACGCCCTTTTTTGTCCAAGTGCATCATTGTCGACGTTGTGCCTCTCTTCCTATGCTTTCAGGGTAATTCCTGTCTACCCCCTGCAACCGTTTTCCTGAAATTCTACCCCACTTTCAAGTCCCCTTCACAGGCTTACTTCAATATACTTTTGGAAGATAGCTGTCATTTATAACTCTGCAGGTTTGTGAATTACAGTGCCCCTGAGCTCCTTACTTCAACTCGCTTTCTTGTGAGCTGGGCACAAAACCGCAGGATTGCTTCAGGCCCTAATCTGTTTCCGGCAGGGCACGCTGAGCCTTTGGTTAATTCCTCTTCCTGGTGGGAAATGAGCGTTACATATGCCCGTGCAGACACCTATAGCTAGTCTCTCATTGGTTCTCCCTATTCCTGTTCATCTTGCACAGAAATTGCAAGCTGTGCCAAAGAGGAGGTTAAAGGCACTGACTCTCCAAGCGGGGAGAGTGTTAGTAAAGCATCTGGAATAGTGAACCCGAGGACCAGGATACGAAAACTGAGATGCATTTTAAATCGTTTCCCAATCACACGGTGGACGATACTCTGGGTTTCCCATGCATGTTTTAGCTGGAGGAAGAATCCCATGAACCTGGAGAGTTGGGACCCAAGGAATGGGTACCATGAAGTATGACTTCAAAGGGTCTGCATTTGCTCACCGAAACTCACCAATGCTATCAGCCTGAAGTGTCCAGCCTTATGTCTCAACCAGCTCTGGGTGTAGATGTGGTCAATCCCGGTTGCATCACATGCCCTGAGTGAATTATTTAAGAATTGGTCTCTATTTCACTGTCTTTGTGTTTTGTTTTCGAAATTTATTTTGATAATGGGATTTATCGGATTTTCACTGCTGCCTTTCGGACGCAGTACACACGCTTGATTCTCTTACGGAGACATATATATCCATGCGTTTTAAGATTATTCCTAGTCAGGTATATTCCTAGGCGTTGAATATGTGGTGTTGGGTCCATTTCGTTGAGCAAGGAGTAGGTCTTGTCTATTACATATTTGGCTTATGGAAAGTTATCTGTGCTAATTTCAGTCTCTGGTTTTATGCAGCAGCCCAAGGCACCTTTCCCCATAAGCAAGCACTAGTTGGTTTTCTAAATTTGAGACCCTGTTCTGTTTTGTAATTCAGTTCATGTGTAGTGAAGTTTACATTCCATGTATTAGTGATATCTTATGATATTTCTTTTTCTGTGTGACGTAGTTCACGTAGAATCACCGTACCTGCATCCACTCACTATGCCGCTACGGGCCTGATGACACAGATTTCATTGCTGAGTGATATTGCATTGCACGTACGTGCCACAACTTCTTTATCCATTTTTTGCTTTCTGGGATATTTACCTGGTACTGTAGAGGAGCTTATTGGGAACACAGCCGTCCCAAACTTTGGGGTTGCTCTCTGTTTTTGATTTTAATTTCCCTAAGCAATAGGACCATAAGTGCAATTGCCATAGGCTGTGTTGCTTTATTTCTTACGTGTTTCAGGAAACACCATACACTTCTCCAGGATGGCTGTTGGCAATTTACATCCTGCCAATCAGCATAACAAGGCTCCCTGTTCTCCATATCGTGTCCTATCTTTCTGGATTTTACACTTTTTTCAGATGGCCCTTTTGCCCGGGGGGCAGTGAGATTTCATTGTAGTGCAGATTTCCTTTACAGGCTTGCTTGGTTGGCCAAAAAGGGCGTATGCGTTTTTTCCTGAATATATTCAGGAAAAAACGCATACGCCCTTTTTGGCCAAGTGCATCATTGTCGACGTTGTGCCTCTTTTCCTATGCTTTCAGGGCAATTCCAGTCTACCCCCTGCAATCGTTTTCCTGAAATTCTGCCCCGCTTTCAAGTCCCCTTCGCAGGCTTACTTCAATATATTTTTGGAGGATAGCTGTCATTTATAACTCTGCAGGTTTGTGAATTACAGTGCCCCTGAGCTCCTTTCTTCAACTCGCTTTCTTGTGAGCTGGGCTCAAAACCGCAGGATTGCTTCAGGCCCTAATCTGTTTCCGGCAGGGCACGCTGAGCCTTTCGTTAATTCCTCTTCCGGTGGGAAATGAGCGTTACATTTGCCCGTGCAGAAACCTACAGCTATTCTCTCATTGGTTCTCCCTATTCCTGTTCATCTTGCACAGAAATTGCAAGCTGTGCCAAACAGGAGTTTAAAGGCACTGACTCTCCAAGCGGGGAGAGTGTTAGTAAAGCATCTGGAATGGTGAACCCGAGGACCAGGATACGAAAACTGAGATGCATTTTAAATCGTTTCCCAATCACACGGTGGACCATACTGTGGGTTTCCCATGCATGTTTTAGCTGGAGGAAGAATCCCTTGAACCTGGAGAGTTGGGAACCATGGAATGGGTACCATGCAGTATGACTTCAAAGGGTCTGCATTTGCTCACCGAAACTCACCAATGCTATCAGCCTGAAGTGTCCAGCCTTATGTCTCAACCAGCTCTGGGTGTAGATGTGGCCAATCACGGTTGCATCACATGCCCTGAGTGAATTATTTAAGAATTGGTCTCTATTTCACTGTCTTTGTGTTTTGTTTTCGAAATTTATTTTGATAATGGGATTTATCGGATTTTCACTGCTGCGTTTCGGCCGCTGTACACACGCTTGATTCTCTTACGGAGACATATATATCCATGGGTTTTAAGATTCTTCCTAGTCAGGTATATTCCTAGGCGTTGAATATGTGGTGTTGGGTCCATTTCGTTGAGCAAGGAGTAGGTCTTGTCTATTATATATTTGGCTTATGGAAAGTTATCTGTGCTAATTTCAGTCTCTGGTTTTATGCAGCACCCCAAGGCACCTTTCCCCATAAGCAAGCACTAGTTGGTTTTCTAAATTTTAGACCCTGTTCTGTTTTGTAATTCAGTTCATATGTAGTCAAGTTTACATTCCGTGTATTAGTGATATCTTCTGATGTTCCTTTTTCTGTGTGACGTAGTTCACGTAGAATCACCATAGCTGCATCCACTCACTATGCCGCTACGGGCCTGATGACACAGATTTCATTGCTGAGTGATATTGCATTGTACGTACGTGCCACAACTTCTTTATCCATTTTTTGCTTTCTGGGATATTTACCTGATACTGTAGAAGAGCTTCTTGTGAACACAGCCGTCCCAAATATTGGGGTGGCTGTCTGTTTTTGATTTTAATTTCCGTAAGCTATAGGACCATAAGTGGAAGTGCCATAGGCTGTGTTGCTTTGTTTCTTACGTGTTTCAGGAAACACCATACACTTCTCCAGGGTGTCTGCTGGCAAATTACATCCTGCCAATCAGCATAACAAGGCACCCTGTTCTCCATATCCTGTCCTCCCTTTCTGGATTTTACACTTTTTTCAGATAGCCCTTTTGCCCGGGGGGCAGTGAGACTTCTTTGTAGTGCAGATTTCCTTTACAGGCTTGCTTGGTGGGCCAAAAAGGGCGTATGCGTTTTTTCCTGAATATATTCAGGAAAAAACGCATACGCCCTTTTTGGCCAAGTGCATCATTGTCGACGTTCTGCCTCTTTTCCTATGCTTTCAGGGCAATTCCAGTCTACCCCCTGCAATCGTTTTCCTGAAATTCTGCCCCGCTTTCAAGTCCCCTTCCCAGGCTTACTTCAATATACTTTTGGAAGATAGCTGTCATTCATAACTCTGCAGGTTTGTGAATTACAGTGCCCCTGAGCTCCTTTCTTCAACTCGCTTTCTTGTGAGCTGGGCACAAAACCGCAGGATTGCTTCATGCCCTAATCTGTTTTCAGCAGGGCACGCTGAGCCTTTGTTTAATTCCTCTTTCTGGTGGGCAATGAGCGTTACATTTGCCCGTGCAGAGACCTACAGCTAGTCTCTCATTGGTTCTCCCTATTCCTGTTCATCTTGCACAGAAATTGCAAGCTGTGCCAAACAGGAGGTTAAAGGCACTGACTCTCCAAGCGGGGAGAGTGTTAGTAAAGCATCTGGAATGGTGAACCCGAGGACCAGGATACGAAAACTGAGATGCATTTTAAATCGTTTCCAAATCACACGGTGGACGATGCTCTGGGTTTCCCATGCATGTTTTAGCTGGATGAAGAATGCCTTCAACCTGGAGAGTTGGGACCGATGGAATGGGTACCATGCAGTATGACTTCAAAGGGTCTGCATTTGCTCACCGAAACTCACCAATGCTATCAGCCTGAAGTGTCCAGCGTTATGTCTCAACCAGCTCTGGGTGTAGATGTGGTCAATCCCGGTTGCATCACATTCCCTGAGGGAATTATTTAAGAATTGCTCTCTATTTCACTGTCATTGTGTTTTGTTTTCGAAATTTATTTTGATAATGGGATTTATCGGATTTTCACTGCTGACTTTCGGCCGCTGTACACACGCTTGATTCTCTTACGGAGACATATATATCCATGGGTTTTAAGATTCTTCCTACTCAGGTATATTCCTAGGCGTTGAATATGTGGTGTTGAGTCCATTTCATTGAGCAACGAGTAGGTCTTGTCTATTACATATGTGGCTTATGGAATGTTATCTGTGCTAATTTCAGTCTCTGGTTTTATGCAGCACCCCAAGGCACCTTTCCCCATAAGCAAGCACTAGTTGGTTTTCTAAATTTGAGACCCTGTTCTGTTTTGTAATTCAGTTCATGTGTAGTCAAGTTTACATTCCGTGTATTAGTGATATCTTATGATGTTTCTTTTTGTGTGTGACGTAGTTCACGTAGAATCACCGTACCTGCATCCACTCACTATGCTGCTACGGGCCTGAAGACACAGATTTCATTGCTGAGTGATACTGCATTGCACGTACGTGCCACAACTTCTTTATCCATTTTTTGCTTTCTGGGATATTTACCTGGTACTGTAGACGAGCTTCTTCGGAACACAGCCGTCCCAAACTTTGGGGTGGCTCTCTGTTTTTAATTTTAATTTCCCTAAGGTATAGGACCATAAGTGCAATTGCCATAGGCTGTGTTGATTTATTTCTTACGTGTTTCAGGAAACACCATACATTTCTCCAGGGTGGCTGTTGGGAAATTACATCCTCCCAATCAGCCGAACAATGCTCCCTGTTCTCCATATCCTGTCCTACCTTTCTGGATTTTACACTTTTGTCAGATGGCCCTTTTGCCCGGGGGGCAGTGAGATTTCATTGTAGTGCAGATTTCCTTTACAGGCTTGCTTGGTTGGCCAAAAAGGGCGTATGCGTTTTTTCCTGAATATATTCAGGAAAAAACGCATACGCCCTTTTTGGCCAAGTGCATCAATGTCGACGTTCTGCCTCATTTCCTATGCTTTCAGGGCTATTCCAGTCTACCCCCTGCAATCGTTTTCCTGAAATTCTGCCCCGCTTTCACGTCCCCTTTGCAGGCTTACTTCAATATATTTTTGGAGGATAGCTGTCATTTATAACTCTGCATGTTTGTGGATTACAGTGCCCCTGAGTTCCTTTCTTCAACTCGCTTTCTTGTGAGCTGGGCACAAAACCGCAGGATTGCTTCAGGCCGTAATCTGTTTCCGGCAGGGCACGCTGAGCCTTTGGTTAATTCCTCTTCCTGGTGAGAAATGAGCGTTACATTTGCCCGTGCAGACACCTACAGCTAGTCTCTCATTGGTTCTCCCTATTCCTGTTCATCTTGCACAGAAATTGCAAGCTGTGCCAAAGAGGAGGTTAAAGGCACTGACTCTCCAAGCGGGGAGAGTGTTAGTAAAGCATCTGGAATGGTGAACCCGAGGACCAGGATACGAAAACTGAGATGCATTTTAAATCGTTTCCCAATCACACGGTGGACGATACTCTGGGTTTCCCATGCATGTTTTAGCTGGAGGAAGAATCCCTTGAACCTGGAGAGTTGGGACCCATGGAATGGGTACCATGCAGTATGACTTCAAAGGGTCTGCATTTGCTCACCGAAACTCACCAATGCTATCAGCCTGAAGTGTCCAGCCTTATGTCTCAACCAGCTGTGGGTGTAGATGTGGTCAATCCCGGTTGCATCACATGACCTGAGTGAATTATTTAAGAATTGCTCTCTATTTCACTGTCTTTGTGTTTTGTTTTCGAAATTTATTTTGATAATGGGATTTATCGGATTTTCACTGCTGAATTTCGGCCGCAGTACACACGCTTGATTCTCTTACGGAGACATATATATCCATGGGTTTTAAGATTCTTCCTAGTCAGGTATATTCCTAGGCGTTGAATATGTGGTGTTGGATCCATTTCGTTGAGCAAGGAGTAGGTCTTGTCTATTACATATTTGGCTTATGGAAAGTTATCTGTGCTAATTTCAGTCTCTGGTTTTATGCAGCACCCCAAGGCACCTTTTCCCATAAGCAAGCACAAGTTGGTTTTCTAAATTTGAGACACTGTTCTGTTTTGTATTTCACTTCATGTGTAGTCAAGTTTACATTCCCTGTATTAGTGATATCTAGTGATGTTTCTTTTTCTGTGTGACGTAGTTCACGTAGAATCACCGTACCTGCATCCACTCACTATGCCGCTACGGGCCTGATGACACAGATTTCATTGTTGAGTGATATTGCATTGTACGTACGTGCCACAACTTCTTTATCCATTTTTTGCTTTCTGGGATATTTACCTGATACTGTAGACGAGCTTCTTGTGAACACAGCCGTCCCAAATATTGGGGTGGCTGTCTGTTTTTGATTTTAATTTCCGTAAGCTATAGGACCATAAGTGGAAGTGCCATAGGCTGTGTTGCTTTGTTTCTTACGTGTTTCAGGAAACACAATACACTTCTCCAGGGTGGCTGCTGGCAATTTACATCCTGCCAATCAGCATAACAAGGCTCCCTGTTCTCCATATCCTGTCCTAACTTTCTGGATTTTACACTTTTTTCAGATGGCCCTTTTGCCCGGGGGGGCAGTGAGATTTCATTGTAGTGCAGATTTCCTTTACAGGCTTGCTTGGTTGACCAAAAAGTGCATATGCGTTTTTTCCTGAATATATTCAGGAAAAAACGCATACGCCCTTTTTGGCCAAGTGCATCATTGTCGACGTTGTTCCTCTTTTCCTATGCTTCAGGGCAATTCCAGTCTACCCCCTGCAATCGTTTTCCTGAAATTCTGCCCCGCTTTCAAGTCCCCTTCGCAGGCTTACTTCAATATATTTTTGGAGGATAGCTGTCATTTATAACTCTGCAGGTTTGTGAATTACAGTGCCCCTGAGCTCCTTTCTTCAACTCGCTTTCTTGTGAGCTGGGCACAAAACCGCAGGATTGCTTCAGGCCCTAATCTGTTTCTGGCAGGGCACGCTGAGCCTTTGTTTAATTCCTCTTCCTGGTCGGCAATGAGCGTTACATTTGCCCGTGCAGACACCTACAGCTAGTCTCTCATTGGTTCTCCCTATTCCTGTTCATCTTGCACAGAATTTGCAAGCTGTGCCAAACAGGAGGTTAAAGGCACTGACTCTCCAAGCGGGGAGAGTGTTAGTAAGCATCTGGAATGGTGAACCCGAGGACTAGGATACGAAAACTGAGATGCATTTTAAATCGTTTCCCAATCACACGGTGGACGATACTCTGGGTTTCTCATGCAAGTTTTAGCTGGAGGAAGAATGCCTTGAACCTGGAGAGTTGGGACCCATGAAATGGGTACCATGCAGTATGACTTCAAAGGGTGTGCATTTGCTCACTGAAACTCAACAATGCTATCAGCCTGAAGTGTCCAGCCTTATGTCTCAACCAGCTCTGGGTGTAGATGTGGTCAATCCCGGTTGCATCACATGCCCTGAGTGAATTATTTAAGAATTGCTCTCTATTTCACTGTCTTTGTGTTTTGTTTTCGAAATTTATTTTGATAATGGGATTTATCGGATTTTCACTGCTGCGTTTCGGCCTCTGTACACACGCTTGATTCTCTTACGGAGACATATATATCCATGGGTTTTAAGATTCTTCCTAGTCAGGTATATTCCTAGGCGTTGAATATGTGGTGTTGGGTCCATTTCGTTGAGCAAGGAGTAGGCCTTGTCTATTACATATTTAGCTTATGGAATGTTATCTGTGCTAATTTCAGTCTCTGGTTTTATGCAGCACCCAAACGCACCTTTCCCCATAAGCAAGCACTAGTTGGTTTTCTAAATTTGAGACCCTTTTCTGTTTTGTAATTCAGTTCATGTGTAGTCAAGTTTACATTCCGTGTATTAGTGATATCTTATGATGTTTCTTTTTCTGTGTGACGTAGTTCACGTAGAATCACCGTACCTGCATCCACTCACTATGCCGCTACGGGCCTGATGACACAGATTTCATTGCTGAGTGATATTGCATTGCACGTACGTGCCACAACTTCTTTATCCATTTTTGCTTTCTGGGATATTTACCTGGTACTGTAGATGAGCTTTTTGGGAACACAGCCGTCCCAAACTTTGGGGTGGCTCTCTGTTTTTGATTTTAATTTCCCTAAGGAATAGGACCATAAGTGCAATTGCCATAGGCTGTGTTGCTTTATTTCTTACGTGTTTCAGGAAACACTATGCACTTCTCCAGGGTGGATGTTGGCAATTTACATCCTGCCAATCAGCATAACAAGGCTCCCTGTTCTCCATATCGTGTCCTATCTTTCTGGATTTTACACTTTTTTCAGATGGCCCTTTTGCCCGGGGGGCAGTGAGATTTCATTGTAGTGCAGATTTCCTTTACAGGCTTGCTTGGTTGGCCAAAAAGGGCGTATGCGTTTTTTCCTGAATATATTCAGGAAAAAACGCATACACCCTTTTTGGCCAAGTGCATCATTGTCGACGTTGTGCCTCTTTTCCTATGCTTTCAGGGCAATTCCTGTCTACCCCCTGCAATCGTTTTCCTGAAATTCTGCCCCGCTTTCAAGTCCCCTTCACAGGCTTACTTCAATATACTTTTGGAAGATAGCTGTCATTTCTAACTCTGCAGGTTTGTGAATTACAGTGCCCCTGAGCTCCTTTCTTCAACTCGCTTTCTTGTGAGCTGGGCACAAAACCGCAGGATTGCTACAGGCCTTAATCTGTTTCCAGCTGGGCACACTGAGCCTTTGTTTAATTCCTCTTCCTGGTGGGCAATGAGCATTACATTTGCCCGTGCAGACACCTACAGCTAGTCTCTCATTGGTTCTCCCTATTCCTGTTCATCTTGCACAGAAATTGCAAGCTGTGCCAAAGAGGAGGTTAATGGCAATGACTCTCCAAGCGGGGAGAGTGATAGTAAAGCATCTGGAATGGTGAACCTGAGGACCAGGATACGAAAACTGAGATGCATTTTAAATCGTTTCCCAATCACACGGTGGACGATACTCTGGGTTTCCCATGCATGTTTTAGCTGGAGGAAGAATCCCTTGAACCTGGAGAGTTGGGACCCATGGAATGGGTACCATGCAGTATGACTTCAAAGGGTCTGCATTTGCTCACCGAAACTCACCAATGCTATCAGCCTGAAGTGTCCAGCCTTATGTCTCAACCAGCTCTGGGTGTAGATGTGGTCAATCCCGGTTGCATCACATGCCCTGAGTGAATTATTTAAGAATTGCTCTCTATTTCACTGTCTTTGTGTTTTGTTTTCGAAATTTATTTTGATAATGGGATTTATCGGATTTTCACTGCTGCGTTTCGGCCGCTATACACACGCTTGATTCTCTTACGGAGACATATATATCCATGGGTTTTAAGATTCTTCCTAGTCAGGTATATTCCTAGGCGTTGAATATGTGGTGTTGGGTCCATTTCGTTGAGCAAGGAGTAGGTCTTGTCAATTACATATTTGGCTTATGGAATGTTATCTGTGCTAATTTCAGTCTCTGGTTTTATGCAGCAGCCCAAGGCACCTTTCCCCATAAGCAAGCACTAGTTGGTTTTCTAAATTTGAGACCCTGTTCTGTTTTGTAATTCATTTCATGTGTAGTCAAGTTTACATTCCGTGTATTAGTGATATCTTATGATGTTTCTTTTTCTGTGTGACGTAGTTCACGTAGAATCACCGTACCTGCATCCACTCACTATGCCGCTACGGGCCTGATAACACAGATTTCATTGCTGAGTGATACTGCATTGTACGTACGTGCCACAACTTCTTTATCCATTTTTTGCTTTCTGGGATATTTACCTGGTACTGTAGACGAGCTTCTTGGGAACACAGCCGTCCCAAACTTTGGGGTGGCTCTCTGTTTTTGATTTTAATTTCCGTAAGCTATAGGACCATAAGTGGAAGTGCCATAGGCTGTGTTGCTTTGTTTCTTACGTGTTTCAGGAAACACCATACACTTCTCCAGGGTGGCTGCTGGCAATTTACATCCTGCCAATCAGCATAACAAGGCTCCCTGTTCTCCATATCCTGTCCTACCTTTCTGGATTTTACACTTTTTTCAGATGGCCCTTTTTTCCGGGGGGCAGTGAGACTTCATTGTAGTGCAGATTTCCTTTACAGGCTTGCTTGGTTGGCCAAAAAGGGCGTATGCGTTTTTTCCTGAATATATTCAGGAAAAAACGCATACGCCCTTTTTGGCCAAGTGCATCATCGTCGACGTTGTGCCTCTTTTCCTATGCTTTCAGGGCAATTCCAGTCTACCCCCGGCAATCGTTTTCCTGAAATTCTGCCCCGCTTTCAAGTCCCCTTCGCAGGCTTACTTCAATATATTTTTGGAGGATAGCTGTCAATTATAACTCTGCAGGTTTGTGAATTACAGTGCCCCTGAGCTCCTCTCTTCAACTCGCTTTCTTGTGAGCTGGGCACAAAACCACAGGATTGCTTAAGGCCCTAATCTGTTTCCAGCAGGGCACACTGATCCTTTGTTTAATTCCACTTCCTGGTGGGCAATGATCGTTACATTTGCCCGTGCAGACACCTACAGCTAGTCTCTCATTGGTTCTCCCTATTCCTGTTCATCTTGCACAGAAATTGCAAGCTGTGCCAAAGAGGAGGTTAAAGGGACTGACTCTCCAAGCGGGGAGAGTGTTAGTAAATCATCTGGAATGGTGAACCCAAGGACCAGGATACGAAAACTGAGATGCATTTTAAATCGTTTCCCAATCACACGGTGGACGATACTCTGGGTTTCCCATGCATGTTTTAGCTGGAGGAAGAATGCCTTGAACCTGGAGAGTTGGGACCCATGGAATGGGTACCATGCAGTATGACTTCAAAGGGTCTGCATTTGCTCACCGAAACTCACCAATGCTATCAGCCTGAAGTGTCCAGCCTTATGTCTCAACCAGCTGTGGGTGTAGATGTGGTCAATCCCGGTTGCATCACATGCCCTGAGTGAATTATTTAAGAATTGCTCTCTATTTCACTGTCTTTGTGTTTTGTTTTCGAAATTTATTTTGATAATGGGATTTATCGGATTTTCACTGCTGCGTTTCGGCCGCTGTACACACGCTTGTTTCTCTTACGGAGACATATATATCCATGGGTTTTAAGATTCTTCTTAGTCATGTATATTCCTAGGCGGTGAACATGTGGTGTTGGGTCTATTTCTTTGAGCAAGGGGTAGGTCTTGTCTATTATATATTTGGCTTATGGAAAGTTATCTGTGCTAATTTCAGTCTCTGGTTTTATGCAGCACCCCAACACACCTTTCCCCATAAGCAAGCACTAGTTGGTTTTCTAAATTTGAGACCCTGTTCTGTTTTGTAATTCAGTTCATGTGTAGTCAAGTTTACATTCCGTGTATCAGTGATATCTTATGATATTTCTATTTCTGTGTGACATAGTTCACGTAGAATCACCGTACATGCATCCACTCACTAACCGCTACGGGCCTGATGACACAGATTTCATTGCTGAGTGATATTCCATTGTACGTACATGCCACAACTTCTTTATCCATTTTTTGCTTTCTGGGATATTTACCTGGTACTGTAGACGAGCTTCCTGTGAACACAGCCGTCCCAAACATTGGGGTGGCTGTCTGTTTTTGATTATAATTTCCCTAAGCTATAGGACCATATGTGCAAGTGCCATAGGCTGTGTTGCTTTCTTTCTTACGTGTTTCAGGAAACACCATACACTTCTCCAGGGTGGCTGTTGGCAATTTACATCCTGCCAATCGGCATAACAAGGCTCACTGTTCTCCATATCCTGCCATACATTTCTGGATTTTCCACTATTTTCAGATGGCCCTTTTGCCAGGGGGGCAGTGAGATTTCATTGTAGTGCAGATTTCCTTTACAGGCTTGCTTCGTTGGCCAAAAAGTGCGTATGCATTTTTTCCTGAATATATTCAGGAAAAAACGCATATGCACTTTTTGGCCAAGTGCATCATTGTCGACGTTTTGCCTCTTTTCCTATGCTTTCAAGGCAATACCAGTCTACCCCTGCAATCGTTTTCCTGAAATTTTGGCCCGCCTTCCAGTCCCCTTCGCAGGCTTACTTCAATATATTTTTGCAGTATAGCTGTCATTTATAACTCTGCAGGTTTGTGAATTACAGTGCCCCTGAGTGCCTTTCTTCAACTCGCTTTCTTGTGAGCTTGGCCCAAAACCGTAAGATTGCTTCAGGCCCTAATCTGTTTCTGGCAGGGCACGCTGAGCCTTTGGTTAATTCCTCTTCCTGGTGGGAAATGAGCGTTACATTTGCCCGTGCAGACACCTACATCTAGTCTCTCATTGCTTCTCCTATTCCTGTTCATCTTGCACAGAAATTGCAAGATGTGCCGAATACGAGGTTAAAGGCACTGACTCTCCAAGCGGGGAGATTGTTAGTAAAGCATCTGGAATGGTGAACCCGAGGACAAGGATACAAAAACTGAGATGCATTTTAAATTGTTTCCCAATCACACGGTGGATGATACTCTGGGTTTCTCATGCATGTTTTAGGCAGAGGAAGAATCCTTTGAACCTGGAGAGTTGGGACCCATGGAATGGGTACCATGCAGTATGACTTCAAAGGGTCTGCATTTGCTCACCGAAACTCACCAATGCTATCAGCCTGAAGTGTCCAGTCTTATGTCTCAACCAGCTCTGGGTGTAGTTGTGGACAATCCCGGTTGCATCACATGCCCTGAGTGAATTATTTAAGAATTGCTCTCTATTTCACTGTCTTTGTGTTTTGTTTTTGAAATTTATTTTTATAATGGGATTTATCAGATTTTCACTGCTGCGTTTATGCCGCTGTACACACGCTTGATTCTCTTACGGAGACGTATAAATCCATGGGTTTTAAGATTCTTCCTAGTCAGGTATATTCCTAGGCGTTGAATATGTGGTGTTGTGTCCATTTCGTTGAGCAAGGAGTAGGTCTTGTCTATTACATATTTGGCTTATGGAATGTTATCTGTGCTAATTTCAGTCTCTGGTTTTATGCAGCACCCCAACGCACCTTTCCCCATAATCCAGCACTAGTTGGTTTTCTAAATTTGAGACCCTGTTCTGTTTTGTAATTCAGTTCATGTGTAGTCAAGTTTACATTCCGTGTATTAGTGATATCTTATGATGTTTCTTTTTCTGTGTGACGTAGTTCACGTAGAATCACCGTACATGCATCCACTCACTATGCCGCTACGGGCCTGATGACACAGATTTCATTGCTGAGTGATATTGCATTGCACATACGTGCCACAACTTCTTTATCCATTTTTTGCTTTCTGGGATATTTACCTGGTACTGCAGACGAGCTTCTTGTGAACACAGCCGTCCCAAACATTGGGGTGGCTGTTTGTTTTTGATTTTAATTTCCGTAATCTTTGGGACCATAAGTGGAAGTGCCATAGGCTGTGTTGCTTTGTTTCTTATGGGTTTCAGGAAACACCATACACTTCTCCAGGGTGGCTGCTGGCAATTTACATCCTGCCAATCAGCATAACAAGGCTGCCTGTTCTCCATATCCTGTCCTACCTTTCTGGATTTTACACTTTTTTCAGATGGCCCGTTTGCCCGGGGTCAGTGATTCTTCATTGTAGTGCAGATTTCCTTTACAGTCTTGCTTGGTTGGCCAAAAAGGGCGTATGCGTTTTTTTCCTGAATATATTCAGGAAAAAACGCATACGCCCTTTTTGGCCAAGTGCATCATTGTCGACGTTGTGTCTCTTTTCCTATGCTTTCAGGGCAATTCCAGTCTACCCCCTGCAATCGTTTTCCTGAAATTCTGCCCCGCTTTCAATTCCCCTTCGCAGGCTTACTTCAATATATTTTTGGAGGATAGCTGTCATTTATAACTCTGCAGGTTTGTGAATTACAGTGCCCCTGAGCTCCTTTCTTCAACTCGCTTTCTTGTGAGCTGGGCACAAAACCACAGGATTGCTTCAGGCCCTAATCTGTTTCCAGCAGGGCACACTGAGCCTTTCTTTAATTCCTCTTCCTGGTAGGCAATGAGCGTTACATTTGCCCGTGCAGACACCTACAGCTAGTCTCTCATTGGTTCTCCCTATTCCTGTTCATCTTGCACAGAAATTGCAAGCTGTGCCAAAGAGGAGGTTAAAGGCACTGACTCTCCAAGCGGGGAGAGTGTTAGTAAAGCATCTGGAATGGTGAACACGAGGACCAGGATACGAAAACTTAGATGCATTTTAAATCATTTCCCAATCACACGGTGGACGATACTCTGGGTTTCCAATGCATGTTTTAGCTGGAGGAAGAATCCCTTGAACCTGGAGAGTTGGGACCCATGGAATGGGTACCATGCAGTATGACTTCAAAGGGTCTGCATTTGCTCACCGAAACTCACCAATGCTATCAGCCTGAAGTGTCCAGCCTTATGTGTCAACCAGCTCTGGGTGTAGATGTGGTCAATCCCGGTTGCGTCACATGCCCTGAGTGAATTATTTAAGAATTGGTCTCTATTTCACTGTCTTTGTGTTTTGTTTTCGAAATTTATTTTGATAATGGGATTTATCGGATTTTCACTGCTGCGTTTCGGCCGCTGTACACACGCTTGATTCTCTTATGGAGACATATATATCCATGGGTTTTAAGATTCTTCCTAGTCAGGTATATTCCTAGGCGTTGAATATGTGGTGTTGGGTCCATTTCGTTTTGCAAGGGGTAGGTCTTGTCTATTACATATTTGGCTTATGGAAAGTTATCTGTGCTAATTTCAGTCTCTGGTTTTATGCAGCACCCCAAGGCACCTTTCCCCATAAGCAAGCACTAGTTGGTTTTCTAAATTTGAGACCATGTTCTGGTTTGTAATTCAGTTGATGTGTAGTCAAGTTTACATTCCGTGTATTAGTGATATCTTATGATGTTTCTTTTTCTGTGTGACGTAGTTCACGTAGAATCACCGTACCTGCATCCACTCACTATGCCGCTACGGGCCTGATGACACAGATTTCATTGCTGAGTGATATTGCATTGTACGTACGTGCCACAACTTCTTTATCCATTTTTTGCTTTCTGGGATATTTACCTGAAACTGTAGACGAGCTTCTTGTGAACACAGCCGTCCCAAATATTGGGGTGGCTGTCTGTTTTTGATTTTAATTTCCGTAAGCTATAGGACCATAAGTGGAAGTGCCATAGGCTGTGTTGCTTTGTTTCTTACGTGTTTCAGGAAAACCATACACTTCTCCAGGGTGGCTGCTGGCAATTTACATCCTGACAATCAGCAAAACAAGGCTCCCTGTTCTCCATATCCTGTCCTACCTTTCTGGATTTTACACTATTTTCAGATGGCTGTTTTGCCCGGGGGGCAGTGAGACTTCATTGTAGTGCAGATTTCCTTTACAGGCTTGCTTGGTTGGCCAAAAAGTGCGTATGCGTTTTTTCCTGAATATATTCAGGAAAAAACGCATAATCCCTTTTTGGCCAAGTGCATCATTGTCGACGTTCTGCCTCTTTTCCTATGCTTTCAGGGCAATTCCAGTCTACCCCCTGCAATCGTTTTCCTGAAATTCTGCCCCGCTTTCAAGTCCCCTTCGCAGGCTTACTTCAATATATTTTTGGAGGATAGCTGTCATTTATAACTCTGCAGGTTTGTGAATTACAGTGCCCCTGAGCTCCTTTCTTCAACTCCCTTTCTTGTGAGCTGGGCACAAAACAGCAGGATTGCTTCAGGCCCTAATCTGTTTTCAGCAGGGCACGCTGAGCCTTTGTTTAATTCCTCTTCCTGGTGGGAAATGAGCGTTACATTTGCCCGTGCAGACACCTACAGCTAGTCTCTCATTGGTTCTCCCTATTCCTGTTCATCTTGCACAGAAATTGCAAGCTGTGCCAAAGAGGAGGTTAAAGGCACTGACCTTCCAAGCGGGGAGAGTGTTAGTAAAGCATCTGGAATGGTGAACCCGAGGACCAGGATACGAAAACTGAGATGCATTTTAAATCGTTTCCCAATCACACGGTGGATGATACTCTGTGTTTCCCATGCATGTTTTAGCTGGAGGAAGAATCCCTTGAACCTGGAGAGTTGGGACCCATGGAATGGGTACCATGCAGTATGACTTCAAAGGGTCTGCATTTGCTCACCGAAACTCACCAATGCTAACAGCCTGAAGTGTCCAGCCTTATGTCTCAACCAGCTCTGGGTGTAGATGTGGTCAATCCCGGTTGCATCACATGCCCTGAGTGAATTATTTAAGAATTGCTCTCTATTTCACTGTCTTTGTGTTTTGTTTTCGAAATTTATTTTGTTAATGGGATTTATCGGATTTTCACTGCTGCGTTTCGCCCGCTGTACACACGCTTGATTCTCTTACGGAGACATATATATCCATGGGTTTTAAGATTCTTCCTAGTCAGGTATATTCCTAGGCGTTGAATATGTGGTGTTGGGTCCATTTCGTTGAGCAAGGAGTAGGTCTTGCCTATTACATATTTGGCTTATGGTAAGTTATCTGTGATAATTTCAGTCTCTGGTTTTATGCAGCACCCCAAGGCACCTTTCCCCATAAGCAAGCACTAGTTGGTTTTCTAAATTTGAGACCATGTTCTGGTTTGTAATTCAGTTCATGTGTAGTCAAGTTTACATTCCGTGTATTAGTGATATCTTACGATGTTTCTATTTCTGTGTGACGTAGTTCACGTAGAATCACCGTACCTGCATCCACTCACTATACCGCAACGGACCTGATGACACAGATTGCATTGCTGAGTGATATTGCATTGTACGTACGTGCCACAACTTCTTTATCCATTTTTTGCTTTCTGGGATATTTACCTGAAACTGTAGACGAGCTTCTTGTGAACACAGCCGTCCCAAATATTGGGGTGGCTGTCTGTTTTTGATTTTAATTTCCGTAAGCTATAGGACCATAAGTGGAAGTGCCATAGGCTGTGTTGCTTGGTTTCTTACGTGTTTCAGGAAACACCATACACTTCTCCAGGGTGGCTGCTGGCAATTTACATCCTGCCAATCAGCATAACAAGGCTCCCTGTTCTCCATATCCTGTCCTACCTTTCTGGATTTTACACTATTTTCAGATGGCCGTTTTGCCCGGGGGGCAGTGAGACTTCATTGTAGTGCAGATTTCCTTTACAGGCTTGCTTGGTTGGCCAAAAAGTGCGTATGCGTTTTTTCCTGAATATATTCAGGAAAAAACGCATAATCCCTTTTTGGCCAAGTGCATCATTGTCGACGTTCTGCCTCTTTTCCTATGCTTTCAGGGCAATTCCAGTCTACCCCTGCAATCGTTTTCCTGAAATTCTGCCCCGCTTTCAAGTCCCCTTCGCAGGCTTACTTCAATATATTTTTGGAGGATAGCAGTCATTTATAACTCTGCATGTTTGTGAATTACAGTGCCCCTGAGCTCATTTCTTCAACTCGCTTTCTTGTGTGCTGGGCACAAAACCGCAAGATTGCTTCAGTCCCCAATCTGTTTTCAGCAGGGCACGTTGAGCCTTTGTTTAATTCCTCTTCCTGGTGGGCTATGAGCGTTACATTTGCCCGTGCAGACACCTACAGCTAGTCTCTCATTGGTTCTCCCTATTCCTGTTCATCTTGCACAGAAATTGCAAGCTGTGCCAAACAAGAGGTTAAAGGCACTGACTCTCCAAGCGAGGAGATTGTTACTAAAGCATCTGGAATGGTGAACCCGAGGACCAGGATACGAAAACTGAGATGCATTTTAAATCGATTCCCAATCACACGGTGAACCATACTGTGGGATTCCCATGCATGTTTTAGCTGGAGGAAGAATCCCTTGAACCTGGAGAGTTGGGACCCTTGGAATGGGTACCATGCAGTATGACTTCAAAGGGTCTGCATTTGCTCCCCGAAACTCACCAATGCTATCAGCCTGAAGTGTCCAGCCTTATGTCTCAACCAGCTCTGGGTGTAGATGTGGTCCATCCCGGTTGCATCACATGACCTGAGTGAATTATTTAAGAATTGCTCTCTATTTCACTGTCTTTGTGTTTTGTTTTCGAAATTTAGTTTGATAATGGGATTTATCGGATTTTCACTGCTGCGTATCGGCCGCTGTACACACGCGTGATTCTCTTACGGAGACATATATATCCATGGGTTTTAAGATTCTTCCTAGTCAGGTATATTCCTAGGCGTTGAATATGTGGTGTTGAGTCCATTTCGTTGAGCCAGGAGTACGTCTTGTCTATTACATATTTGGCTTATGGAATGTTATCTGTGCTAATTTCAGTCTCTGGTTTTATGCAGCACCCCAAGGCACCTTTCCCCATAAGCAAGCACTAGTTGGGTTTCTAAATTTGAGAACCTGTTCTGTTTTGTAATTCAGTTCATGGGTATTCAAGTTTACATTCCGTCTATTAGTGATATCTTATGATGTTTCTTTTTCTGTGTGACGTAGTTCACGTAGAATCACCGTACCTGCATCCACTCACTATGCCGCTACGGGCCTGATGACACAGATTTCATTGCTGAGTGATATTGCATTGCACGTACGTGCCACAACTTCTTTATCCATTTTTTGCTTTCTGGGATATTTACCTGGTACTGTAGACGAGCTTCCTGGGAACACAGCCGTCCCAAACTTTGGGGTGGCTCTCTGTTTTTGATTTTAATTTCCCTAAACAATAGGACCATAAATGCAATTGCCATAGGCTGTGTTGCTTTATTTCTTACGTGTTTCAGGAAACACCATACACTTCTCCAGGGTGGCTGTTGGCAATTTACATCCTGCCAATCAGCATAACAACGCTCCCTGTTCTCCATATCCTGTCCTACCTTTCTGGATTTTACACTTTTTTCAGATGGCCCTTTTGCCCGGGGGGGCAGTGAGATTTCATTGTAGTGCAGATTTCCTTTACAGGCTTGCTTGGTTGGCAAAAAAGGGCGTATGCGTTTTTTCCTGAATATATTCAGGAAAAAACGCATACGCCATTTTTGGCCAAGTGCATCATTGTCGACGTTCTGCCTCTTTTCCTATGCTTTCAGGGCAATTCCAGTCTACCCCCTGCAATCGGTTTCCTGAAATTCTGCCCCGCTTTCAAGTCCCCTTCGCAGGCTTACTTCAATATATTTTTGGAGGATAGCTGTCATTTATAACTCTGCAGGTTTGTGAATTACAGTGCCCCTGAGCTCGTTTCTTCAACTCGCTTTCTTGTGAGCTGGGCACAAAACCGCAGGATTGCTTCAGGCCCTAATCTGTTTCCAGCAGGGCACACTGAGCCTTTGTTTAATTCCTCTTCCTGGTGGGCAATGAGCGTTACATTTGCCCGTGCAGACACCTACAGCTAGTCTCTCATTGGTTCTCCCTATTCCTGTTCATCTTGCACAGAAATTGCAAGCTGTGCCAAAGTGGAGATTAAAGGCACAGACTCTCCAAGCGGGGAGAGTGTTAGTAAAGCATCTGGAATGGTGAACCCGAGGACTAGGATACGAATACTGAGATGCATTTTAAATCGTTTCCCAATCACATGGTGGACGATACTCTGGGTTTCCCATGCATGTTTTAGCTGGAGGAAGAATCCCTTGAACCTGGAGAGTTGGGACCCATGGAATGGGTACCATGCAGTATGACTTCAAAGGGTCTGCATTTGCTCACCGAAACTCACCAATGCTATCAGCCTGAAGTGTCCAGCCTTATGTCTCAACCAGCTCTGGGTGTAGATGTGGTCCATCCCGGTTGCATCACATGCCCTGAGTGAATTATTTAAGAATTGCTCTCTATTTCACTGTCTTTGTGTTTTGTTTTCGAAATTTAGTTTGATAATGGGATTTATCGGATTTTCACTGCTGACTTTCGGCCGCTGTACACACGCGTGATTCTCTTACGGAGACATATATATCCATGGGTTTTAAGATTCTTCCTAGTCAGGTATATTCCTAGGCGCTGAATATGTGGTGTTGGGTCCATTTCGTTGAGCAAGGAGTAGATATTGTCTATTACATATTTGGCTTATGGAAAGTTATCTGTGCTAATTTCAGTCTCTGGTTTTATGAAGCACCCCAAGGCACCTTTCCCCATAAGCAAGCACTAGTTGGTTTTCTAAATTTGAGACCCTGTTCTGTTTTGTAATTCAGTTCATGTGTAGTCAAGTTTACATTCTGTGTATTAGTGATACCTTATGATGTTTCTTTTTCTGTGTGACGTAGTTCACGTAGAATCACCGTACCTGCATCCACTCACTATGCCACTACGGGCCTGATGACACAGATTTCATTGCTGAGTGATATTGCATTGTACGTACGTGCCACAACTTCTTTATCCATTTTTTGCTTTCTGGGATATTTACCTGATACTGTAGCCGAGGTTCTTGTGAACACAGCCGTCCCAAATATTGGGGTGGCTGTCTGTTTTTGATTTTAATTTCCGTAAGCTATAGGACCATAAGTGGAAGTGCCATAGGCTGTGTTGCTTTGTTTCTTACGTGTTTCAGGAAACACCATACACTTCTCCAGGGTGGCTGCTGGCAATTTACATCCTGCCAAACAGCATAACAATGCTGCCTCTTCTCCATATCCTGTCCTACCTTTCTGGATTTTACACTTTTTTCAGATGGCCCTTTTGCCCGGGGGGCAGTGAGACATCATTGTAGTGCAGATTTCCTTTACAGGCTTGCTTGGTTGGCCAAAAAGGGCGTATGCGTTTTTTCCTGAATATATTCAGGAAAAAACGCATACGCCCTTTTTGGCCAAGTGCATCATTGTCGACGTTCTGCCTCTTTTCCTATGCTTTCAGGGCAATTCCAGTCTACCCCCTGCAATCGTTTTCCTGAAATTCTGCCCCGCTTTCAAGTCCCCTTCGCAGGCTTACTTCAATATATTTTTGGAGGATAGCTGTCATTTATAACTCTGCAGGTTTGTGAATTACAGTGCCCCTGAGCTCCTTTCTTCAACTCGCTTTCTTGTGAGCTGGGCACAAAACCGCAGGATTGCTTCAGGCCCTAATCTGTTTTCAGCAGGGCACGCTGAGACTTTGTTTAATTCCTCTTCCTGGTCGGCAATGAGCGTTACATTTGCCCGTGCAGACACCTACAGCTAGTCTCTCATTGGTTCTCCCTATTCCTGTTCATCTTGCACAGAAATTGCAAGCTGTGCCAAACAGGAGGTTAAAGGCACTGACTCTCCAAGCGGGGAGAGTGTTAGTAAAGCATCTGGAATGGTGAACCCGAGGACCAGGATACGAAAATTGAGATGCATTTTAAATCGTTTCCCAATCACACGGTGGACGATACTCTGGGTTTCCCATGCATGTTTTAGCTGGAGGAAGAATGCCTTGAACCTGGAGAGTTGGGACCCATGGAATGGGTACCATGCAGTATGACTTCAAAGGGTCTGCATTTGCTCACCGAAACTCACCAATGCTATCAGCCTGAAGTGTCCAGCCTTATGTCTCAACCAGCTCTCGGTGTAGATGTTGTAAATCCCGGTTGCATCACATGCCATGTGTGAATTATTTAAGAATTGCTCTCTATTTCACTGTGTTTGTGTTTTGTTTTCGAAATTTATTTTGATAATGGGATTTATCGGATTTTCACTGCTGCGTTTCGGCCGCTGTACACACGCTTGATTCTCTTACGGAGACTTATATATCCATGGGTTTTAAGATTCTTCCTAGTCAGGTATATTCCTAGGCGTTGAATATGTGGTGTTGGGTCCATTTCGTTGAGCAAGGAGTAGGTCTTGTCTATTACATATTTGGCTTATGGAAAGTTATCTGTGCTAATTTCAGTCTCTGGTTTTATGCAGCACCCCAAGGCACCTTTTCCCATAAGCAAGCACTAGTTGGTTTTCTAAATTTGAGACCCTGTTCTGTTTTGTAATTCAGTTAATGTGTAATCAAGTTTACATTCCGTGTATTAGTGATAACTTATGATGTTTCTTTTTCTGTGTGACGTAGTTCACGTAGAATCACCGTACCTACATCCACTCACTATGCCGCTACGGGCCTGATGACACAGATTTCATTGCTGAGTGATACTGCATTGTACGTACGTGCCACAACTTCTTTATCCATTTTTTGCTTTGTGGGATATTTACCTGATAATGTAGACGAGCTTCTTGTGAACACAGCCGTCCCAAATTTTGGGGTGGCTGTCTGTTTTTGATTTTAATTTCCGTAAGCTATAGGACCATATGTGTAAGTGCCATAGGCTGTGTTGCTTTGTTTCTTACGTGTTTCAAGAAACACCATACACTTCTCCATGGTGGCTGCTGGCAATTTACATCCTGCCAATCAGCATAACAAGGCTCCCTGTTCTCCATATCCTGTCCTACCTTTCTGGATTTTACACTTTTTTCAGATGGCCCTTTTGCCCGGGGGGCAGTGAGACTTCATTGTAGTGCAGATTTCCTTTACAGGTTTGCTTGGTTGGCCAAAAAGGGCGTATGCGTTTTTTCCTGAATATATTCAGGAAAAAACGCATACGCCCTTTTTGGCCAAGTACATCATTGTCGACGTTCTGCCTCTTTTCCTATGCTTTCAGGGCAATTCCAGTCTACCTCCTGCAATCGTTTTCCTGAAATTCTGCCCCGCTTTCAAGTCCCCTTCGCAGGCTTACTTCAATATATTTTTGGAGGATAGCTGTCATTTATAACTCTGCAGGTTTGTGAATTACAGTGCCCCTGAGCTCCTTTCTTCAACTCGCTTTCTTGTGAGCTGGGCACAAAACCGCTGGATTGCTTCAGGCCCTAATCTGTTTCCGGCAGGGCACGCTGAGCCTTTGGTTAATTCCTCTTCCTGGTGGGAAATGAGCGTTACATTTGCCTGTGCAGACACCTACAGCTAGTCTGTCATTGGTTCTCCCTAGTCCTGTTCATCTTGCACAGAAATTGCAAGCTGTGCCAAACAGGAGGTTAAAGGCACTGACTCTCCAAGCAGGGAGAGTGTTAGTAAATCATCTGGAATGCTGAACCCGAGGACCAGGATACGAAAACTGAGATGCATTTTAAATCGTTTCCCAATCACACGGTGTACCATACTGTGGGTTTCCCATGCATGTTTTAGCTGGAGGAAGAATCCCTTGAACCTGAAGAGTTGGGACCCATGGAATAGGTACTATGCAGTATGACTTCAAAGGGTCTGCATTTGCTCACCAAAACTCACCAATGCTATCAGCCTGAAGTGTCCAGCCATATGTCTCAACCAGCTCTGGGTGTAGATGTGGTCAATCCCGGTTGCATCACATGCCCTGAGTGAATTATTTAAGAATTGCTGTCTATTTCACTGTCTTTCTGTTTTGTTTTCGAAGTTTATTTTGATAATGGGATTTACCGGATTTTCACTGCTGCGTTTCGGCCGCTGTACACACGCTTGATTCTCTTACGGAGATATATATATCCATGGGTTTTAAGATTCTTCCTAGTCAGGTATATTCCTAGGCGTTGAATATGTGGTGTTGAGTCCATTTCGTTGAGCAAGGAGTAGGTCTTGTCTATTACATATTTGGCTTATGGAATGTTATCTGTGCTAATTTCAGGCTCCGGTTTTATGCAGCACCCCAAGGCACCTTTCCCCATAAGCAAGCACTAGTTGGTTTTCTAAATTTGAGACCCTGTTCTGTTTTGTAATTCAGTTCATGTGTAGTCAAGTTTACATTCCGTGTATTAGTGATATCTTATGATGTTACTTTTTCTGTGTGACGTAGTTCACGTAGAATGACCGTACCTGCATGCACTCACTATGCCGCTACGGGCCTGATGACACAGATTTCATTGCTGAGTGATATTGCATTGCACGTACGTGCTCCAACTTCTTTATCCATTTTTTGCTTTCTGGGATATTTACCTGGTACTGTAGACGAGCTTCTTGGGAACACACCCGTCCCAAACTTTGGGGTGGCTCTCTGTTTTTGATTTTAATTTCCCTAAGGAATAGGACCATAAGTGCAATTGCCATAGGCTGTGTTGCTTTATTTCTTATGTGTTTCAGGAAACACCATACACTTCTCCAGGGTGCCTGTTGGCAATTTACATCCTGCCAATCAGCATAACAAGGCTCCCTGTTCTCCATATCCTGTCCTACCTTTCTGGATTTTAGACTTTTTTCAGATGGCCCTCTTGCCCGGGGGGCAGTGAGACTTCATTGTAGTGCAGATTTCTTTTACAGGCTTGCTTGGTTGGCCAAAAAGGGCGTATGCGTTTTTTCCTGAATATATTCAGGAAAAAACGCATACGCCCTTTTTGGCCAAGTGCATCATTTTCGACGTTCTGCCTCTTTTCCTATGCTTTCTGGGCATTTCCAGTCTACCCCTGCAATCGTTTTCCTGAAATTCTGACCCGCATTCAAGTCCCCTTCGCAGGCTTACTTCAATATACTTTTGGAAGATAGCTGTCATTTATAACTCTGCAGGTTTGTGAATTACAGTGCCCCTGAGCTCCTTTCTTCAACTCGCTTTATTGTGAGCTGGGCACAAAACCGCAGGATTGCTTCAGGCCCTAATCTGTTTCCAGCAGGGCACACTGAGCCTTTGTTTAATTCCTCTTCCTGGTGGGCAATGAGCGTTACATTTGCCCGTGCAGACACCTACACCTAGTCTCTCATTGGTTCTCCCTATTCCTGTTCATCTTGCACAGAAATTGCAGGTAGTGCCAAAGAGGAGGTTAAAGGCACTGACTCTCCAAGCAGGGAGAGTGGTAGTAAAGCGTCTGGAATGGTGAACCCGAGGACATGGATACGAAAACTGAGATGCATTTTAAATCGTTTCCCAATCACACGGTGGACCATACTGTGGGTTTCCCATGCATGTTTTAGCTGGAGGAAGAATCCCTTGAACCTGGAGAGTTGGGACCCATGGAATGTGTACCATGCAGTATGACTTCAAAGGGTCTGCATTTGCTCACCGAAACTCACCAATGCTATCAGCCTGAAGTGTCCAGCCTTATGTCTCGACCAGCTCTGGGTGTAGATGTGGTCAATCCCGGTTGCATCACATGCCCTGAGTGAATTATTTAAGAATTGCTCTCTATTTCACTGTCTTTGTGTTTTGTTTTTGAAATTTATTTTGATAATGGGATTTATCGGATTTTCACTGCTCCGTTTATGCCGCTGTTCACACGCTTGATTCTCTTACGGAGACATATAAATCCATGGGTTTTAAGATTCTTCCTAGTCAGGTATATTCCTAGGCGTTGAATATGTGGTGTTGAGTCCATTTCGTTGAGCAAGGAGTAGGTCTTGTCTATTACATATTTGACTTATGGAATGTTATCTGTGCTAATTTCAGTCTCTGGTTTTATGCAGCACCCCAAGGCACCTTTCCCCATAAGCAAGCACTAGTTGGTTTTCTAAATTTGAGACCCTGTTCTGTTTTGGAATTCAGTTCATGTGTAGTCAAGTTTACATTCCGTGTATTAGTGATATCTTATGATGTTTCTTTTTCTGTGTGACGTAGTTCACGTAAAATCACCGTACCTGCATCCACTCACTATGCCGCTACGGACCTGATGACACAGATTTCATTGCTGAGTGATACTGCATTGCACGTACGTGCCACAACTTCTTTATCCATTTTTTGCTTTCTGGGATAATTACCTGATACTGTAGACGAGCTTCTTGTGAACACAGCCGTCCCAAATATTGGGGTGGCTGTCTGTTTTTGATTTTAATTTCCGTAAGCTATAGGACCATAAGTGGAAGTGCCATAGGCTGTGTTGCTTTGTTTCTTACGTGTTTCAGGAAACACCATACACTTCTCCAGGGTGGCTGTTCACAATTTACATCTTGCCAATCAGCATAACAAGGCTCCCTGTTCTCCATATCCTGTCCTTCCTTTCTGGATTTTACACTTTTTTCAGATGGCCCTTTTGCCCGGGTGGGCAGTGAGATTTCATTGTAGTGCAGATTTCCTTTACAGGCTTGCTTGGTTGGTGAAAAAGGGCGTATGCGTTTTTTCCTGAATATATTCAGGAAAAAACGCATACGCACTTTTTGGCCAAGTGCATCATTGTCGACGCTCTGCCTCTTTTCCTATGCTTTCAGGGCAATTCCAGTCTACCCCCTGCAATCGATTTCCTGAAATTCTGCCCCGCTTTCAAGTCCCCTTCGCAGGCTAACCTCAATATATTTTTGGAGGATAGCTGTCATTTATAACTCTGCAGGTTTGTGAATTACAGTGCCCCTGAGCTCCTTTCTTCAACTCGCTTTCTTGTGACCTGGGCACAAAACCGCAGGATTGCTTCAGGCCCTAATCTGTTTCCAGCAGGGCACACTGAGCCTTTGTTTAATTCCTCTTCCTGGTGGGCAATGAGCGTTACATTTGCCCGTGCAGACACCTACAGCTAGTCTCTCATTGGTTCTCCCTATTCCTGTTCATCTTGCACAGAAATTGCAAGCTGTGCCAAACAGGAGGTTAAAGGCACTGACTCTCCAAGCGGGGAGAGTGTTAGTAAAGCATCTGGAATGGTGAACCCGAGGACCAGGATACGAAAACTGAGATGCATTTTAAATCGTTTCCCAATCACACGGTGGACGATACTCTGGGTTTCCCATGCATGTTTTAGCTGGAGGAAGAATCCCTTGAACCTGGAGAGTTGAGACCCATGGAATGGGTACCATGCAGTATGACTTCAAAGGGTCTGCATTTGCTCACCGAAACTCACCAATGCTATCAGCCTGAAGTGTCCAGCCTTATGTCTCAACCAGCTCTGGGTGTAGATGTGTTAAATCCCGGTTGAATCACATGCCCTGAGTGAATTATTTAAGAATTGCTCTCTATTTCACTGTCTTTGTGTTTTGTTTTCGAAATTTATTTTGATAATGGGATTTATCGGATTTTCACTGCTGCGTTTCGGCCTCTGTACACACGCTTGATTCTCTTACGGAGACATATATATCCATGGGTTTTAAGATTCTTCCTAGTCAGGTATATTCCTAGGCGTTGAATATGTGGTGTTGGGTCCATTTCGTTGAGCAAGGAGTAGGTCTTGTCTATTACATATTTGGCTTATGGAAAGTTATCTGTGCTAATTTCAATCTCTGGTTTTATGCAGCACCGCAAGGCATCTTTCCCCATAAGCAAGCACTAGTTGGTTTTCTAAATTTGAGACCCTTTTCTGTTTTGTAATTCAGTTCACGTGTAGTCAAGTTTACATTCCGTGTATTAGTGATATCTTATGATGTTTCTTTTTCTGTGTGACGTAGTTCACGTAGAATCACCGTACCTGCATCCACTCACTATGCCGCTACGGGCCTGATGACACAGATTTCATTGCTGAGTGATACTGCATTGCACGTACGTGCCACAACTTCTTAATCCATTTTTTGCTTTCTGGGATATTTACCTGATACTGTAGACGAGCTTCTTGTGAACACAGCCGTCCCAAATATTGGGGTGGCTGTCTGTTTTTGATTTTAATTTCCGTAAGCTATAGGACCATAAGTGGAAGTGCCATAGGCTGTGTTGCTTTGTTTCTTACGTGTTTCAGGAAACACCATACACTTCTCCAGGGTGGCTGTTCACAATTTACATCCTGCCAATCAGCATAACAAGGCTCCCTGTTCTCCATATCCTGTCCTACCTTTCTGGATTTTACACTTTTTTCAGATGGCCCTTTTGCCCGGGGGGGCAGTGAGACTTCATTGTAGTCCAGATTTCTTTTACAGGCTTGCTTGGTTGGCCAAAAAGTGCGTATGCGTTTTTTCCTGAATATATTCAGGAAAAAACGCATACGCCCTTTTTGGCCAAGTGCATCACTGTCGACTTTCTGCCTCTTTTCCTATGCTTTCTGGGCAATTCCAGTCTACCCCTGCAATCGTTTTCCTGAAATTCTGCCCCGCTTTCAAGTCCTCTTCGCAGGCTTACTTCAATATATTTTTGGAGGATAGCTGTCATTTATAACTCTGCAGGTTTGTGAATTACAGTGCCCCTGAGCTCCTTTCTTCAACTCGCTTTCTTGTGAGCTGGGCACAAAACCGCAGGATTGCTTCAGGCCCTAATCTGTTTCCAGCAGGGCACACTGAGCCTTTGTTTGATTCCTCTTCCTGGTGGGCAATGAGCATTACATTTGCCCGTGCAGACACCTACAGCTAGTCTCTCATTGGTTCTCCCTATTCCTGTACATCTTGCACAGAAATTGCAAGCTGTGCCAAAGAGGAGGTTTAAGGCACTGACTCTCCAAGTGGGGAGAGTGTTAGTAAAGCATCTGGAATGGTGAACCCGAGGACCAGGATACGAAAACTGAGATGCATTTTAAATCGTTTCCCAATCACACGGTGGACGATACTCTGGGTTTCCCATGCATGTTTTAGCTGGAGGAAGAATGCCTTGAACCTGGAGAGTTGGGACCCATGGAATGGGTACCATGCAGTATGACTTCAAAGGGTCTGCATTTGCTCACCGAAACTCACCAATGCTATCAGCCTGAAGTGTCCAGCCTTATGTCTCAACCAGCTCTGGGTGTAGACGTGGTCAATTCCGGTTGCATCACATGCCCTGAGTGAATTATTTAAGAATTGCTCTCTATTTCACTGTCTTTGTGTTTTGTTTTTGAAATTTATTTTGATAATGGGATTTATCGGATTTTCACTGCTGCGTTTCGGACGCTGTACACACGCTTGATTCTCTTACGGAGACATATATATCCATGGGTTTTTAGATTCTTCCTAGTCAGGTATATTCCTAGGCGTTGAATATGTGGTGTTGGGTCCATTTCGTTGAGCAAGGAGTAGTTCTTATCTATAACATATTTGGCTTATGGAAAGTTATCTGTGCTAATTTCAGTCTCTGGTTTTATGCAGCACCCCAACGCACCTTTCCCCATAAGCAAGCACTAGTTGGTTTTCTAAATTTGAGACCCTGTTTTGTTTTGTAATTCAGTTCATGTGTAGTCAAGTTTACATTCCGTGTATTTGTGATATCTTATGATGTTTCTTTTTCTGTGTGAAGTAGTTCACGTAGAATCACCGTATCTGCATCCACTCACTATGCCGCTACGGGCCTGATGACACGGATTTCATTGCTGAGTGATATTGCATTGCACGTACATGCCACAAATTCTTTATCCATTTTTTGCTTTCTGGGATATTTACCTGGTACTGTAGACGAGCTTCTTGGGAACACAGCCGTCCCAAGCTTTGGGGTGGCTCTCTGATTTTGATTTTAATTTCCCTAAGCAATAGGACCATAAGTGATATTGCCATAGGCTGTGTTGCTTTATTTCTTACGTGTTTCAGGAAACACAATACACTTCTCCAGGGTGGCTGCTGGCAATTTACATCATGCCAATCAGCATAACAAGGCTCCCTGTTCTCCATATCCTGTCCTATATTTCTCGATTTTACACTTTTTTCAGATGGCCCTTTTGCCCGGGGAGGCAGTGAGACTTCATTGTAGTGCAGATTTCCTTTACAGGCTTGCTTGGTTGGCCAAAAAGGGCGTATGCGTTTTTTACTGAATATATTCAGGAAAAAACACATACGCCCTTTTTGGCCAAGTGCATCATTGTCGACGTTGTGCCTCTTTTCCTATGCTTTCAGGGGAATTCCAGTCTACCCCCTGCAATCGTTTTCCTGAAATTCTGCCCCGCTTTCAAGTCCCCTTCGCAGGCTTACTTCAATATATTTTTGGAGGATAGCTGTCATTTATAACTCTGCAGGTTTGTGAATTACAGTGCCCCTGAGCTCCTTTCCTCAACTCGCTTTCTTGTGAGCTGGGCACAAAACCGCAGGATTGCTTCAGGCCCTAATCTGTTTCCAGCAGGGCACACTGAGTCTTTGTTTAATTCCTCTTCCTGGTGGGCAATGAGCGTTATATTTGCCCGTGCAGACACCTACAGCTAGTCTCTCATTGGTTCTCCCTATTCCTGTTCATCTTGCACAGAAATTGCAAGCTGTGCCAAACAGGAGGTTAAAGGCACTGACTCTCCAAGCAGGGAGAGTGTTAGTAAAGCATCTGGAATGGTGAACCCGAGGACCAGGATACGAAAACTGAGATGCATTTTAAATCGTTTCCCAATCACACGGTGGACGATACTGTGGGTTTCCCATGCATGTTTTAGCTGGAGGAAGAATCCCTTGAACCTGAAGAGTTGGGACCCATGGAATAGGTACCATGCAGTATGACTTCAAAGGGTCTGCATTTGCTCACCGAAACTCACCAATGCTATCAGCCTGAAGTGTCTAGCCTTATGTCTCAACCAGCTCTGGGTGAAGATGTGTTAAATCCCGGTTGCATCACATGCCCTGAGTGAATTCTTTAAGAATTGTTCTATTTCACTGTCTTTGTGTTTTGTTTTTGAAATTTATTTTGATAATGGGATTTATCGGATTTTCACTGCTGCGTTTATGCCGCTGTACACAAGCTTGATTCTCTTACGGAGACATATAAATCCATGGGTTTTAAGATTCTTCCTAGTCAGGTATATTCCTAGTCGTTGAATATGTGGTGTTGAGTCCATTTCGTTGAGCAAGGAGTAGGTCTTGTCTATTACGTGTTTGGCTTATGGAATGTTATCTGTGCTAATTTCAGTCTCTGGTTTTATGCAGCACCCCAAGTCACCTTTCCCCATAAGCAAGCACTAGTTGTTTTTCTAAATTTGAGACCCTGTTCTGTTTTGTAAATCACTTCATGTGTAGTCAAGTTTACATTCCGTGTATTAGTGATATCTTATGATGTTTCTTTTTCTGTGTGACGTAGTTCATGTAGAATCACCGTACCTGCATCCACTCACTATGCCGCTATGGGCCTGATGACACAGATTTCATTGCTGAGTGATATAGCATTGTACGTACGTGCCACAACTTCTTTATCCATTTTTTGCTTTCTGGGATATTTACCTGGTACTGTAGACGAGTTTTTGGGAACACAGCTGTCCCAAATATTGGGGTGGCTGTCTGTTTTTGATTTTAATTTCCATAAGCTATAGGAGCATAAGTGGAAGTGACATAGGCTGTGTTGCTTTGTTTCTTACGTGTTTCAGGAAACACCATACACTTCTCCAGGGTGGCTGCTGGCAATTTTCATCCTGCCAATCAGCATAACAAGGCTCCCTGTTCTCCATATCCTGTCCTACCTTTCTGGATTTTACACTTTTTTCAGATGGCCCTTTTCCCTGGGGGGCAGTGAGACTTCATTGTAGTCCAGATTTCCTTTGCAGGCTTGCTTGGTTGGCCAAAAAGGGCGTATGCGTTTTTTCCTGAATATATTCAGGAAAAAACGCATACGCCCTTTTTGGCCAAGTGCATCATTGTCGACGTTCTGCCTCTTTTCCTATGCTTTCAGGGCAATTCCAGTCTACCCCTGCAATCGTTTTCCTGAAATTCTCTCCCGCTTTCAAGTCCCCTTCGCAGGCTTACTTCAATATATTTTTGGAGGATAGCTGTCATTTATAACTCTGCATGTTTGTGAATTACAGTGCCCCTGAGCTCCTTTCTTCAACTCGCTTTCTTTTGAGCTGGGCACAAAACCGCAGGATTTCTTCAGGCCCTAATCTGTTTCCGGCACGGCATGCTGAGCCTTTGGTTAATTCCTCTTCCTGGTGGGAAATGAGCGTTACATTTGCCCGTGCAGAGACCTACAGCTAGTCTCTCATTGGTTCTCCCTATTCCTGTTCATCTTGCAC
The DNA here is from genome assembly GCF_963924675.1 of Phocoena phocoena. Taxonomy (NCBI): domain Eukaryota; kingdom Metazoa; phylum Chordata; class Mammalia; order Artiodactyla; family Phocoenidae; genus Phocoena; species Phocoena phocoena. Next base: position 105,378 of record NW_027077446.1, read on the forward strand.
AGAAATTGCAAGCTGTGCCAAACAGGAGGTTAAAGGCACTGACTCTCCAAGCGGGGAGAGTGTTAGTAAAGCATCTGGAATGGTGAACCCGTGGACCAGGATACGAAAACTGAGATGCATTTTAAATCGTTTCCCAATCACACGGTGAACCATACTGTGGGTTTCCCATGCATGTTTTAGCTGGAGGAAGAATCCCTTGAACCTGAAGAGTTGGAACCCATGGAATAGGTACCATGCAGTATGACTTCAAAGGGTCTGCATTTGCTCACCGACACTCACCAATGCTATCAGCCTGAAGTGTCCAGCCTTATGTCTCAACCAGCTCTGGGTGTACATGTGGTCAATCCCGGTTGCATCACATGCCCTGAGTGAATTATTTAAGAATTGCTCTCTATTTCACTGTCTTTGTCTTTTGTTTTCGAAATTTATTTTGATAATGGGATTTATCGGATTTTCACTGCTGCGTTTCGGCTGCTGTACACACGCTTGATGCTCTTACGGAGACATATATATCCATGGGTTTTAAGATTCTTCCTAGTCAGGTATATTCCTAGGCGTTGAATATGTGGTTTTGAGTCCATTTCGTTGAGCAAGGAGTAGGTCTTGTCTATTATATATTTGGCTTATGGAATGTTATCTGTGCTAATTTCAGTCTCTGGTTTTAAGCAGCACCACAACGCACCTTTCCCGATAAGTAAGCACTAGTTGGTTTTCTAAATTTGAGACCCTCTTCTGTTTTGTAATTCAGTTCATGTGTAGTCAAGTTCACATTCCTTGTATTAGTGATATCTTATGATGTTTCTTTTTCTGTGTGACGTAGTTCACGGAGAATCACCGTACCTGCATCCACTCACTATGCCGCTATGGGCCTGATGACACAGATTTCATTGCTGAGTGATACTGCATTGCAGGTACGTGCCACAACTTCTTTATCCATTTTTTGCTTTCTGAGATATTTACCTGATACTGTAGACGAGCTTCTTGTGAACACAGCCGTCCCAAATATTGGGGTGGCTGTCTGTTTTTGATTTTAATTTCCATAAGCTATAGGACCATAAGTGGAAGTGCCATAGGCTGTGTTGCTTTGTTTCTTACGTGTTTCAGGATACACCATACACTTCTCCAGGGTGGCTGCTGGCAATTTACATCCTGCCAATCAGCATAACAAGGCTCCCTGTTCTCCATATCGTGTCCTACCTTTCTGGATTTTACACTTTATTCAGATGGCCCTTTTGCCTGGGGGACAGTGAGACTTCATTGTAGTGCAGATTTCGTTTACAGGCTTGCTTGGTTGGCCAAAAAGTGCATATGCGTTTTTTCCTGAATATATTCAGGATAAAACGCATATGCCCTTTTTGGCCAGGTGCATCATTGTCGACGTTGTGCCTCTTTTCCTCTGCTTTCAGGGCAATTCCAGTCTACCCCCTGCAATCGTTTTCCTGAAATTCTGCCCAGCTTTCAAGTCCCCTTCGCAGGCTTACTTCAATATATTTTTGGAGGATAGCTGTCATTTATAACTCTGCAGGTTTGTGAATTACAGTGCCCCTGAGCTCCTTTCTTCAACTCGCTTTCTTTTGAGCTGGGCACAAAACCGCAAGATTGCTTCAGGCCCTAATCTGTTTCCAGCAGGGCACACTGAGCCTTTGTTTAATTCCTCTTCCTGGTGGGCAATGAGTGTTACATGTGGCCGTGCAGACACCTACAGCTAGTCTCTCATTGGTTCTCCCTATTCCTGTTCATCTTGCACAGAAATTGCAAACTGTGCCAAACAGGAGGTTAAAGCCACTGACTCTCCAAGCGGGGAGAGTGTTAGTAAAGCCTCTGGAATGGTGAACCCGAGGACAAGGATATGAAAACTGAGATCCATTTTAAATCGTTTCCCAATCTCACGGTGTACCATACTCTGTGTTTCCCATGCATGTTTTAGCTGAAGGAAGAATCCCTTGAACCTGGAGAGTTGGGACCCATGGAATGGGTACCATGCAGTATGACTTCAAAGGGTCTGCATTTGCTCACCGAAACTCAACAATGCTATCAGCCTGAAGTGTCCAGCCTTATGTCTCAACCAGCTCTGGGTGTAGATGTGTTAAATCCCGGTTGCATCACATGCCCTGAGTGAATTATTTAAGAATTGCTCTCTATTTCACTGTCTTTGTGTTTTGTTTTTGAAATTTATTTTGATAATGGGATTTATCGGATTTTCACTGCTGCGTTTATGCCGCTGTACACACGCTTGATTCTCTTACGGAGACATATAAATCCATGGGTTTTAAGATTCTTCCTAGTCAGATATATTCCTAGGCGTTGAATATGTGGTTTTGAGTCCCTTCCGTTGAGCAAGGAGTAGGTCTTGTCTATTACATATTTGGCTAATGGAAAGTTATCTGTGCTAATTTCAATCTCTGGTTTTATGCAGCACCCCAAGGCACCTTTCCCCATAAGCAAGCACTAGTTGGTTTTCTAAATTTGAGACCCTGTTCTGTTTTGGAATTCAGTTCATGTATAGTCAAGTTTACATTCCGTGTATTAGTGATATCTTATGATGTTTCTTTTTCTGTGTGACGTAGTTCACGTAGAATCACCGTACCTGCATCCACTCAGTATGCCGCTACGGGCCTGATGACACAGATTTCATTGCTGAGTGATATTGCATTGTACGTACGTGCCACAACTTCTTTATCAATTTTTTGCTTTCTGGGATATTTACCTGATACTGTAGACGAGCTTCTTTTGAAAACAGCCGTCCCAAATATTGGGGTCGCAGTCTGTTTTTAATTTTAATTTCTGTAAGCTATAGGACCATAAGTGGAGGTGCCATAGGCTGTGTTGCTTTGTTTCTTATGTGTTTCAGGATACACCATACACTTCTCCAGGGTGGCTGCTGGCAATTTACATCCTGCCAATCAGCATAACAAGGCTCCCTGTTCTCCATATCCTGTCCTACCTTTCTGGATTTTACACTTTTTTCAGATGGCCCTTTTGCCTGGGGGGCAGTGAGACTTCATTGTAGTGCAGATTTCCTTTACAGGCTTGCTTGGTTGGCCAAAAAGGGCGTATGCGTTTTTACCTGAATATATTCAGGAAAAAACGCATACGCCCTTTTTGGCCAAGTGCATCATTGTCGACGTTCTGCCTCTTTTCCTATGCTTTCAGGGCAATTCCAGTCTACCCCCTGCAATCGTTTTCCTGAAATTCTGCCCCGCTTTCAAGTCCCCTTCGCAGGCTTACTTCAATATATTTTTGGAGGATAGCTGTCATTTATAACTCTGCAGGTTTGTGAATTACAGTGCCCCTGAGCTCCTTTCTTCAACTCGCTTTCTTGTGAGCTGGGCACAAAACCGCAGGATTGCTTCAGGCCCTAAACTGTTTCCAGCAGGGCACGCTGAGCCTTTGTTTAATTCCTCTTCCTGATTGGCAATGAGCGTTACATTTGCCGGTGCAGACACCTACAGCTAGTCTCTCATTGGTTCTCCCTATTCCTGTTCATCTTGCACAGAAATTGCAAGCTGTGACAAAGAGGAGGTTAAAGGCACTGACTCTCCAAGCGGGGAGAGTGTTAGTAAAGCATCTGGAATGGTGAACCCGAGGACCAGGATACGGAAACTGAGATGCATTTGAAATCGTTTCCCAATCACACGGTGGACGATACTCTGGGTTTCCCATGCATGTTTTAGCTTGAGGAAGAATCCCTTGATCCTGGAGAGTTGGGACCCATGGAATGGGTACCAGGAAGTATTACTTTAAAGGGTCTGCATTTGCTCACCGAAACTCACCAATGCTATCAGCCTGAAGTGTCCAGCCTTATGTCTCAACCAGCTCTGGGTGTAGATGTGTTAAATCCCCGTTGCATCACATGCACTGAGTGAATTATTTAAGAATTGCTCTCTATTTCACTGTCTTTGTGTTTTGTTTTCGAAATTTATTTTGATAATGGGATTTATCGGATTTTCACTGCTGCGTTTCGGCCGCTGTACACACTCTTGTTTCTCTTACGGAGACATATATATCCATGGGTTTTAAGATTCTTCCTAGTTAGGTATATTCCTAGGCGTTGAATATGTGGTGTTGGGTCCATTTCGTTGAGCAAGGAGTAGGTCTTGTCTATTACATATTTGGCTTATGGAAAGTTATCTGTGCTAATTTCAGTCTCTGGTTTTATGCAGCACCCCAACGCACCTTTCCCAATAAGCAAGCTCTAGTTGGTTTTCTAAATTTGAGACCCTGTTCTGTTTTGTAATTCAGTTCATGTGTAGTCAAGTTTACATTCCGTGTATTAGTGATATCTTATGATGTTTCTTTTTCTGTGTGACGTAGTTCACGTAGAATCACCGTACCTGCATCCACTCACTATGCCGCTACGGGCCTGATGACACTGATTTCATTGCTGAGTGATATTGCATTGTACGTACGTGCCAAAACTTCTTTATCCATTTTTTGCTTTCTGGGATATTTACCTGATACTGTAGACGAGCTTCTTGTGAACACAGCCGTCCCAAATATTGGGGTGGCTGTCTGTTTTTGATTTTAATTTCCGTAACCTATAGGACCATAAGTGGAAGTGCCATAGGCTGTGTTGCTTTGTTTCTTACGTGTTTCAGGAAACACCATACACTTCTCCAGGGTGGCTGTTGGCAATTTACATCCTGCCAATCAGCATAACAAGGCTCCCTGTTCTCCATATCCTGTCCTACCTTTCTGGATTTTACACTTTTTTCAGATGGCCTTTTACCAGGGGGGCAGTGAGACTTCATTGTAGTGCAGATTTCCTTTACAGGCTTGCTTGGTTGGCCAAAAAGTGCATATGCGCTTTTTCCTGAATATATTCAGGAAAAATCGCATACGCCCTTTTTGGCCAAGTGCATCATTGTCGATGTTGTGCCTCTTTTCCTATGCTTTCAGGGCAATTCCAGTCTACCCCCTGCAATCGTTTTCCTGAAATTCTGCCCCGCTTTCAAGTCCCCTTCGCAGGCTTACTTCAATTTACTTTTGGAAGATAGCTGTCATTTATAACTCTGCAGGTTTGTGAATTACAGTGCCCCTGAGCTCCTTTCTTCAACTCGCTTTCTTTTGAGCTGAGCACAAAACCGCAGGATTGCTTCAGGCACTAATCTGTTTCCAGGAGGGCACGCTGAACCTTTGGTTACTTCCTCTTCCTGGTGGGAAATGAGCGTTACATTTGCCCGTGCAGACACCTACAGCTAGTCTCTCATTGGTTCTCCTTATTCCTGTTCATCTTGCACAGAAATTGCAACTGTGCCAAACAGGAGGTTAAAGGCACTGACTCTCCAAGCGGGGAGAGTGTTAGTAAAGCATCTGGAATGGTGAACCCGAGGACCAGGATACGAAAACTGAGATGCATTTTAAATCGTTTCCCAATCACACGGTGGACGATACTCTGGGTTTCCCATGCATGTTTTAGCTGGAGGAAGAATCCCTTGAACCTGGAGAGTTGGGACCCATGGAATGGGTACCATGCAGTATGACTTCAAAGGGTCTGCATTTGCTCACCGAAACTCACCAATGCTATCAGCCTGAAGTGTCCAGCCTTATGTCTCAACAAGCTCTGGGTGTAGATGTGTGAAATCCCGGTTGCATCACATGCCCTGAGTGAATTATTTAAGAATTGCTCTCTATTTCACTGTCTTTGTGTTTTGTTTTCGAAATTTATTTTGATAATGGGATTTATCGGATTTTCACTGCTGTGTTTAGGCCACTGTACACACGCTTGATTCTCTTATGGAGACATATATATCCATGGGTTTTAAGATTCTTCCTAGTCAGGTATATTCCTAGGCGTTGAATATGTGGTGTTGGGTCCTTTTCGTTGAGAAAGGAGTAGGTCTTGTCTATTACATATTTGGCTTATGGAAAGTTATCTGTGCTAATTTCAGTCTCTGGTTTTATGCAGCACCCCAACGCACCTTTCCCCATAAGCAAGAACTAGTTGGTTTTCTAAATTTGAGACCCTCTTCTGTTTTGTAATTCAGTTCATGTGTAGTCAAGTTTACATTCCGTGTATTAGTGATATCTTATGATTATTCCTTTTCTGTGTGACGTAGTTCACGTAGAATCACCATACCTGCATCCACTCACTATGCCGCTACGGGCCTGATGACACAGATTTCATTGCTGATTGATATTGAATTGTACGTACGTGCCACAACTTCTTTATCCATTTTTTGCTTTCTGGGATATTTATCTGATACTGTAGACGAGCTTCTTGTGAACACAGCCGTCCCAAATATTGGGGTGGCTGTCTGTTTTTGATTTTAATTTCCGTAAGCTATAGGACCATAAGTGGAAGTGCCATAGGCTGTGTTGCTTTGTTTCTTACGTGTTTCTGGAAACACCATACACTTCTCCAGGGTGGCTTCTGGCAATTTACATCCTGCCAATCAGCATAACAAGGCTCCCTGTTCTCCATATCCTGTCCTACCTTTCTGGATTTTACACTTTTTTCAGACGGCCCTTTTGCCCGGGGGGCAGTGAGACTTCATTGTAGTGCAGATTTCATTTACAGGCTTGCTTGGTTGGCCAAAAAGGGCGTATGCGTTTTTTCCTGAATATATTCAGGAAAAAACGCATACGCCCTTTTTGGCCAAGTGCATCATTGTCGACGTTGTGCCTCTTTTCCTATGCTTTTAGGGCAATTCCAGTCTACCCCCTGCAATCGTTTTCCTGAAATTCTGTCCCGCTTTCAAGTCCCCTTCGCAGGCTTACTTCAATATATTTTTGGAGTATAGCTGTCATTTATAACTCTGCAGGTTTGTGAATTACAGTGCCCCTGAGCTCCTTTCTTCAACTCGCTTTCTTGTGAGCTGGGCACAAAACCGCAGGACTGCTTCAGGCACTAATCTGTTTCCAGGAGGGCACGCTGAGCCTTTGGTTACTTCCTCTTCCTGGTGGGAAATGAGCGTTACATTTGCCCGTGCAGACACCTACAGCTAGTCTCTCATTGGTTCTCCCTATTCCTGTTCATCTTCCACAGAAATTGCAAGCTGTGCCAAAGAGGAGGTAAAAGGCACTGACTCTCCAAGCGGGGAGAGTGTTAGTAAAGCATCTGGAATGGTGAACCCGAGGACCAGGATACGAAAACTGAGATGCATTTTAAATCGTTTCCCAATCACACGGTGGACGATATTCTGGGTTTCCCATGCATGTTTTAGCTGGAGGAAGAATCCCTTGAACCTGGAGAGTTGGGACCCATGGAATGGGTACCATGCAGTATGACTTCAAAGGGTCTGCATTTGCTCACCGAAACTCACCAATGCTATCAGCCTGAAGTGTCCAGCCTTATGTCTCAACCAGCTGTGGGTGTAGATGTGGTCAATCCCGGTTGCATCACATGCCCTGAGTGAATTGTTTAAGAATTGCTCTCTATTTCACTGTCTTTGTTTTTTGTTTTTGAAATTTATTTTGATAATGGGATTTTTCGGATTTTCACTGCTGGGTTTATGCCGCTGTACACACGCTTGATTCTCTTACGGAGACATATAAATCCGTGGGTTTTAAGATTCTTCCTAGTCAGGTATATTCCTATGCGTTGAATATGTGGTGTTGAGTCCATTTCGTTGAGCAAGGAGTAGGTCTTGTCTATTACATATTTGGCTTATGGAAATTTATCTGTGCTAATTTCAGTCTCTGGTTTTATGCAGCACCCCAAGGCACCTTTCCCCATAAGCAAGCACTAGTTGGTTTTGTAAATTTGAGACCCTTTTCTGTTTTGTAATTCTGTTCATGTGTAGTCAAGTTTACATTCCGTGTATTAGAGATATCTTATGATGTTTCTTTTTCTGTGTGACGTAGTTCACGTAGAATCACCGTACCTGCATCCACTCACTATGCCGCTACGGGCCTGATGACACAGATTTCATTGCTGAGTGATATTGCATTGCACGTACGTGCCACAACTTCTTTATCCATTTTTTGCTTTCTGGGATATTTACCTGGTACTGTAGACGAGCTTCTTGGGAACACAGCCGTCCCAAACTTTGGGGTGGATCTCTGTTTTTGATTTTAATTTCCCTAAGCAAGAGGACCATAAGTGCAATTGCAATAGGCTGTGTTCCTTTATTTCTTACGTGTTTCAGGAAACACCATACACTTCTCCAGGGTGGCTGTTGGCAATTTACATCCTGCCAATCAGCATAAAAAGGCTCCCTCTTCTCCATATCCTGTCCTACCTTTCTGGATTTTACACTTTTCTCAGATGACCCTTTTGCCAGGGGGGCAGTGAGACTTCATTTTAGTGCAGATTTCCTTTACAGGCTTGCTTGGTTGGCCAAAAAGTGCATATGCGTTTTTTCCTGAATATATTCAGGAAAAAACGCATACGCCCTTTTTGGCCAAGTGCATCATTGTCGAAGTTGTGCCTCTTTTAATATGCTTTCAGGGCAATTCCAGTCTACCCCCTGCAATCGTTTTCCTGAAATTCTGCCCCGCATTCAAGTCCCCTTCGCAGGCTTACTTTAATATACTTTTGGAAGATAGCTGTCATTTATAACTCTGCAGGTTTGTGAATTACAGTGCCCCTGAACTCCTTTCTTCAACTCGCTTTCTTGTTAGCTGAGCACAAAACCGCAGGATTGCTTCAGGCACTAATCTGTTTCCAGGAGGGCACGCTGAGCCTTTGGTTACTTCCTCTTCCTGGTGGGAAATGAGCGTTACATTTGCCCGTGCAGACACTTACAGCTAGTCTCTCATTGGTTCTCCTTATTCCTGTTCATCTTGCACAGAAATTGCAACTGTGCCAAACAGGAGGTTAAAGGCACTGACTCTCCAAGCGGGGAGAGTGTTAGTAAAGCGTCTGGAATGGTGAACCCGAGGACCAGGATACGAAAACTGAGATGCATTTTAAATCGTTTCCCAATCACACGGTGGACGATACTCTGGGTTTCCCATGCATGTTTTAGCTGGAGGAAGAATCCCTTGAACCTGGAGTGTTGGGAACCATGGAATGGGTACCATGCAGTATGACTTCAAAGGGTCTGCATTTACTCACCGAACCTCACCAATGCTATCAGCCTGAAGTGTCCAGCCTTATGTCTCAACCAGCTCTGGGTGTAGATGTGGTCAATCCCGGTTGCATCACATGCCCTGAGTGAATTATTTAAGAATTGCTCTCTATTTCACTGTGTTTGTCTTTTGTTTTCGAAATTTATTTTGATAATGGGATTTATCGGATTTTCACTGCTGCGTTTCGGCCGCTGTACACACGCTTGATTCTCTTACGGAGACATATATATCCATGGGTGTTAAGATTCTTCCTAGTCAGGTATATTCCTAGGCGTTGAATATGTGGTGTTGAGTCCATTTCGTTGAGCAAGGAGTAGGTCTTGTCTATTACATATGTGGCTTATGGAATGTTATCTGTGCTAATTTCAGTCTCTGGTTTTATGCAGCACCCCAACGCACATTTCCCCATAAGCAAGCACTAGTTGGTTTTCTAAATTTGAGACCCTCTTCTGTTTTGTAATTCAGTTCATGTGTAGTCAAGTTTACATTCCTTGTATTAGTGATATCTTATGATGTTTCTTTTTCTGTGTGGCGTAGTTCACGTAGAATCACCGTACCTGCATCCACTCACTATGCTGCTACGGGCCTGATGACACAGATATCATTGCTGAGTGATACTGCATTGCACGTACGTGCCACAACTTCTTTATCCTTTTTTTGCTTTCTGAGATATTTACCTGATACTGTAGATGAGCTTCTTGTGAACACAGCCGTCCCAAATATTGGGGTGGCTGTCTGTTTTTGATTTTAATTTCCGTAAGCTATAGGACCATAAGTGGAAGTGCCATAGGCTGTGTTGCTTTGTTTCTTACGTGTTTCAGGAAACACCATACACATTTCCAGGGTGGCTGCTGGCAATTTACATCCTGCCTATCAGCATAACAAGGCTCCCTGTTCTCCATATCCTGTCCTAACTTTCTGGATTTTACACGTTTTTCCGATGGCCCTTTTGCTTGTGGGACAGTGAGACTTCATTGTAGTGCAGATTTCCTTTACAGGCTTGCTTGGTTGGCCAAAAAGGGCATATGCGTTTTTTCCTGAATATATTCAGGAAAAAACGCATACGCCCTTTTTGGCCAAGTGCATCATTGTCAACGTTGTGCTTCTTTTCCTATGCTTTCAGGGCAATTCCAGTCTACCCCCTGCAATCGTTTTCCTGAAATTCTGTCCCGCTTTCAAGTCCCCTTCGCAGGCTTACTTCAATATATTTTTGGAGGATAGCTGTCATTTATAACTCTGCAGGTTTGTGAATTACAGTGCCCCTGAGCTCCTTTCTTCAACTCGCTTTCTTGTGAGCTGGGCACAAAACCGCAGGATTGCTTCAGGCCCTAATCTGTTTCCAGCAGGGCACACTGAGCCTTTGTTTAATTCCTCTTCCTGGTGGGCAATGAGTGTTACATTTGCCCGTGCAGACACCTATAGGTAGTCTCTCATTGGTTCTCCCTATTCCTGTTCATCTTGCACCGAAATTGCAAACTGTGCCAAACAGGAGGTTAAAGGCACTGACTCTCCAAGCAGGGAGAGTGTTAGTAAAGCATCTGGAATGGTGAACCCGAGGACCAGGATACGAAAACTGAGATGCATTTTAAATCGTTTCCCAATCACACGGTGGACGATACTCTGGGATTCCCATGCATGTTTTAGCTGGAGGAAGAATCCCTTGAACCTGGAGAGTTGGGACCCATGGAATGGGTACCATGCAGTATGACTTCAAAGGGTCTGCATTTGCTCACCGAAACTCACCAATGCTATCAGCCTGAAGTGTCCAGCCTTATGTCTCAACCAGCTGTGGGTGTAGATGTGGTCAATCCCGGCTGCATCACATGCCCTGAGTGAATTATTTAAGAATTGCTCTCTATTTCACTGTCTTTGTGTTTTGTTTTCGAAATTTATTTTGATAATGGGATTTATCGGAATTTCACTGCTGCGTTTCGGCCGCTGTACACACGCTTGATTCTCTTACGGAGACATATATATCCATGGGTTTTAAGATTCTTCCTAGTCAGGTATATTCCTAGGCGTTGAATATGTGGTGTTGGGTCCATTTCGTTGAGCAAGGAGTAGGTCTTGTCTGTTACATATTTGGCTTATGGAATGTTATATGTGCTAATTTCAGTCTCTGGTTTTATGCAGCACCACAAGGCACCTTTCCCCATAAGCAAGCACTAGTTGGTTTTCTAAATTTGAGACCCTGTTCTGTTTTGTAATTCAGTTCATGTGTAGTCAAGTTTACATTCCGTGTATTAGTGATATCTTATGATGTTTCTTTTTCTGTGTGACGTAGTTCACGTAGAATCACCGTACCTGCATCCACTCACTATGCCGCTACGGGCCTGATGACACAGATTTCATTGTTGAGTGATATTGCATTGTACGTAGTTGCCACAACTTCTTTATCCATTTTTTGCTTTCTGGGATATTTACCTGATACTGTAGACGAGCTTCTTGTGAGCACAGCCGTCCCAAACATTGGGGTGGCTGTCTGTTTTTGATTTTAATTTCCCTAAGCTATAGGACCATATGTGCAAGTGCCATAGGCTGTGTTGCTTTGTTTCTTACGTGTTTCAGAAAACACCATACACTTCTCCAGGGTGGCTGTTGGCAATTTACATCCTGCCAATCAGCATAACAAGGCTCACTGTTCTCCATATCCTGTCCTAACTTTCTGGATTTTCCACTATATTCAGATTGCCCTTTTGCCCGGGGGGCAGTGAGACTTCATTGTAGTGCAGATTTCTTTTACAGGCTTGCTTGGTTGGCCAAAAAGTGCATATGCGTTTTTTCCTGAATATATTCAGGAAAAAACGCATACGCCCTTTTTGGCCAAGTGCATCATTGTCGACGTTGTGCCTCTTTTCCTATGCTTTTAGGGCTATTCCAGTCTACCCCCTGAAATGGTTTTCCTGAAACTCTGCCCCGCTTTCAAGTCCCCTTCGCAGGCCTACTTCAATATATTTTTGGAGGATAGCTGTCATTTATAACTCTGCAGGTTTGTGAATTACAGTGCCCCTGAGCTCCTTTCTTCAACTCGCTTTCTTGTGAGCTGGGCACAAAACCGCAGGATTGCTTCAGGCCCTAATCTGTTTCCGGCAGGGCATGCTGAGCCTTTGGTTAATTCCTCTTCCTGGTGGGAAATGAGCGTTACATTTGCCCGTGCAGACACCTACAGCTAGTCTCTCATTGGTTCTCCCTATTCCTGTTCAACTTGCACAGAAATTGCAAGCTGTGCCAAACAGGAGGTTAAAGACACTGACTCTCCAAGCGGGGAGAGTGTTAGTAAAGCATCTGGAATGGTGAACCCGAGGACCAGGATAGGAAAACTGAGATGCATTTTAAATTGTTTACCAATCACACAGAGGACGATACTCTGGGTTTCCCATGCATGTTTTAGCTGGAGGAGGAATCCCTTGAACCTGGAGAGTTGGGACCCATGGAATGGGTAACATGCAGTATGACTTCAAAGGGTCTGCATTTGCTCACCGAAACTCACCAATGCTATCAGCCTGAAGTGTCCAGCCTTATGTCTCAACCAGCTCTTGGTGTAGATGTGGTCAATCCCGGTTGCATCACATGCTCTGAGTGAATTATTTAAGAATTGCTCTCTATTTCACTGTCTTTGTGTTTTGTTTTCAAAATTTATTTTGATAATGGGATTTATTGGATTTTCACTGCTGCGTTTCGGCCGCTGTACACACGCTTGATTCTCTTACGGAAACATATATATCCATGGGTTTTAAGATTCTTCTTAGTAATGTATATTCCTAGGCGTTGAACATGTGGTGTTGGGTCTATTTCTTTGAGCAAGGGGTAGGTCTTGTCTATTATATATTTGGCTTATGGAAAGTTATCTGTGCTAATTTCAGTCTCTGGTTTTATGCAGCACCCCAAGGCACCTTTCCCCATAAGCAAGCACTAGTTGGTTTTCTAAATTTGAGACCCTGTTCTGTTTTGTGATTCAGTTCATGTTTAGTCAAGTTTACATTCCGTGTATCAGTGATATCTTATGATGTTTCTATTTCTGTGTGACGTAGTTCACGTAGAATCACCGTACATGCATCCACCCCTTAACCGCTACGGGCCTGATGATACAGATTTCATTGCTGAGTGATATTCCATTGTACGTACATGCCACAACTTCTTTATCCATTTTTTGCTTTCTGGGATATTTACCTGGTACTGTAGACGAGCTTCCTGTGAACACAGCCGTCCAAAACATTGGGGTGGCTGTCTGTTTTTGATTTTAATTTCCCTAAGCTATAGGACCATAAGTGCAAGTGCCATAGGCTGTGTTGCTTTGTTTCTTACGTGTTTCAGAAAACACCATACACTTCTCCAGGGTGGCTGTTTGCAATTTACATCCTGCCAATCAGCATAACAAGGCTCACTGTTCTCCATATCCTGCCATACCTTTCTGGATTTTCCACTATTTTCAGATGGCCCTTTTCCCAGGGGGGCAGTGAGACTTCATTGTAGTGCAGATTTCTTTTACAGGCTTGCTTCGATGGCCAAATAGTGCGTATGCATTTTTTCGTGAATATATTCAGGAAAAAACGCATGCGCACTTTTTGGCCAAGTGCATCATTGTCGACGTTTTGCCTCTTTTCCTATGCTTTCAAGGCAATTCCAGTCTACCCCCTGCAATCGTTTTCCTGAAATTCTGCCCCGCTTTCCAGTCCCCTTCGCAGTCTTACTTCAATATATTTTTGGAGGATAGCTGTCATTTATAACTCTGCAGGTTTGTGAATTACAGTGCCCCTGAGCTGCTTTCTTCAACTCGCTTTCTTGTGAGCTGGGCCCAAAACCGCTGGATTGCTTCAGGCCCTAATCTGTTTCCGGCAGGGCACGCTGAGCCTTTGGTTAATTCCTCTTCCTGGTCGGCAATGAGCGTTCCATTTGCCCATGCAGACACCTACATCTAGTCTCTCATTGCTTCTCCTATTCCTGTTCATCTTGCACAGAAATTGCAAGCTGTGCCAAATACGAGGTTAAAGGCACTGACTCTCCAAGCGGGGAGATTGTTAGTAAAGCATCTGGAATGGTGAACCCGAGGACAAGGATACAAAAACTGAGATGCATTTTAAATCGTTTCCCAATCACATGGTGGACGATACTCTGGGTTTCTCATGCATGTTTTAGCCAGAGGAAGAATCCTTTGAACCTGGAGAGTTGGGACCCATGGAATGGGCACCATGCAGTATGACTTCAAAGGGTCTGCATTTGTTCACCGAAACTCACCAATGCTATCAGCCTGAAGTGTCCAGCCTTATGTCTCAACCAGCTCTGGGTGTAGATGTGGTCAATCCCGGTTGCATCACATGCCCTGAGTGAATTATTTAAGAATTGCTCTCTATTTCACTGTCTTTGTGTTTTGTTTTCGAAATTTATTTTGATAATGGGATTTATCGGATTTTCACTGCTGCGTTTCGGCCGCTGTACACACGCTTGATTCTCTTACGGAGACATATATATCCATGGGTTTTAAGATTCTTCCTAGTCAGGTATATTCCTAGGCGTTGAATATGTGGTGTTGGGTCCATTTCGTTGAGCAAGGAGTAGGTCTTGTCTATTACATATTTGGCTTATGGAAAGTTATCTGTGCTAATTTCAGTCTCTGGTTTTATGCAGCACCCCAAGGCACCTTTCCCCATAAGCAAGCACTAGTTGCTTTTCTAAATTTGAGACCCTGTTCTGTTTTGTAATTCAGTTCATGTGTAGTCAAGTTTACATTCCGTGTATTAGTGATATCTTATGATGTTTCTTTTTCTGTGTGACGTATTTCACGTAGAATCACCGTACCTGCATCCACTCACTATGCCGCTACGGGCCTGATGACACAGATTTCATTGCTGAGTGATATTGCATTGTACGTACGTGCCACAACTTCTTTATCCATTTTTTGCTTTCTGGGATATTTACCTGGTACTGTAGACGAGCTTCTTGGGAACACAGCCGTCCCAAACTTTGGGGTGGCTCTCTGTTTTTGATTTTAATTTCCGTAAGCTATAGGACCATAAGTGGAAGTGCCATAGGCTGTGTTGCTTTGTTTCTTACGTGTTTCAGGAAACACCATACACTTCTCCAGGGTGGCTGCTGGCAATTTACATCCTGCCAATCAGCATAACAAGGCTCCCTGTTCTCCACATCCTGTCCTAGCTTTCTGGATTTTACACTTTTTTCAGATGGCCCTTTTGCCCGGGGGGCAGTGAGACTTCATTGTAGTGCAGATTTCCTTTACAGGCTTGCTTGGTTGGCCAAAAAGGGCGTATGCGTTTTTTCCTGAATATATTCAGAAAAAAACGCATACGCCCTTTTTGGCCAAGTGCATCATTGTCGACGTTCTGCCTCTTTTCCTATGCTTTCAGGGCATTTCCAGTCTACCCCCTGAAATGGTTTTCCTGAAACTCTGCCCCGCTTTCAAGTCCCCTTCGCAGGCCTACTTCAATATATTTTTGGAGGATAGCTGTCATTTATAACTCTGCAGGTTTGTGAATTACAGTGCCCCTGAGCTCCTTTCTTCAACTCGCTTTCTTGTGAGCTGGGCACAAAACCGCAGGATTGCTTCAGGCCCTAATCTGTTTCCGGCAGGGCATGCTGAGCCTTTGGTTAATTCCTCTTCCTGGTGGGAAATGAGCGTTACATTTGCCCGTGCAGACACCTACAGCTAGTCTCTCATTGGTTCACCCTATTCCTGTTCAGCTTGCACAGAAATTGCAAGCTGTGCCAAACAGGAGGTTAAAGACACTGACTCTCCAAGCGGGGAGAGTGTTAGTAAAGCATCTGGAATGGTGAACCCGAGGACCAGGATAGGAAAACTGAGATGCATTTTAAATCGTTTACCAATCACACAGAGGATGATACTCTGGGTTTCCCATGCATGTTTTAGCTGGAGGAGGAATCCCTTGAACCTGGAGAATTGGGACCCATGGAATGGGTAACATGCAGTATGACTTCAAAGGGTCTGCATTTGCTCACCGAAACTCACCAATGCTATCAGCCTGAAGTGTCCAGCCTTATGTCTCAACCAGCTCTGGGTGTAGATGTGGTCAATCCCGGTTGCATCACATGCTCTGAGTGAATTATTTAAGAATTGCTCTCTATTTCACTGTCTTTGTGTTTTGTTTTCAAAATTTATTTTGATAATGGGATTTATTGGATTTTCACTGCTGCGTTTCGGCCGCTGTACACACGCTTGATTCTCTTACGGAAACATATATATCCATGGGTTTTAAGATTCTTCTTAGTAATGTATATTCCTAGGCGTTGAACATGTGGTGTTGGGTCTATTTCTTTGAGCAAGGGGTAGGTCTTGTCTATTATATATTTGGCTTATGGAAAGTTATCTGTGCTAATTTCAGTCTCTGGTTTTATGCAGCACCCCAAGGCACCTTTCCCCATAAGCAAGCACTAGTTGGTTTTCTAAATTTGAGACCCTGTTCTGTTTTGTGATTCAGTTCATGTTTAGTCAAGTTTACATTCCGTGTATCAGTGATATCTTATGATGTTTCTATTTCTGTGTGACGTAGTTCACGTAGAATCACCGTACATGCATCCACTCACTAACCGCTACGGGCCTGATGACACAGATTTCATTGCTGAGTGATATTCCACTGTACGTACATGCCACAACTTCTTTATCCATTTTTTGCTTTCTGGGATATTTACCTGGTACTGTAGACGAGCTTCCTGTGAACACAGCCGTCCAAAACATTGGGGTGGCTGTCTGTTTTTGATTTTAATTTCCCTAAGCTATAGGACCATAAGTGCAAGTGCCATAGGCTGTGTTGCTTTGTTTCTTACGTGTTTCAGAAAACACCATACACTTCTCCAGGGTGGCTGTTTGCAATTTACATCCTGCCAATCAGCATAACAAGGCTCACTGTTCTCCATATCCTGCCATACCTTTCTGGATTTTCCACTATTTTCAGATGGCCCTTTTCCCAGGGGGGCAGTGAGACTTCATTGTAGTGAAGATTTCTTTTACAGGCTTGCTTCGTTGGCAAAAAAGTGCGTATGCATTTTATCCTGAATATATTCAGGAAAAAACGCATGCGCACTTTTTGGCCAAGTGCATCATTGTCGACGTTTTGCCTCTTTTCCTATGCTTTCAAGGCAATTCCAGTCTACCCCCTGCAATCGTTTTCCTGAAATTCTGCCCCGCTTTCCAGTCCCCTTCGCAGTCTTACTTCAATATATTTTTGGAGGATAGCTGTCATTTATAACTCTGCAGGTTTGTGAATTACAGTGCCCCTGAGCTGCTTTCTTCAACTCGCTTTCTTGTGAGATGGGCCCAAAACCGCTGGATTGCTTCAGGCCCTAATCTGTTTCCGGCAGGGCACGCTGAGCCTTTGGTTAATTCCTCTTCCTGGTCGGCAATGAGCGTTCCATTTGCCCATGCAGACACCTACATCTAGTCTCTCATTGCTTCTCCTATTCCTGTTCATCTTGCACAGAAATTGCAAGCTGTGCCAAATACGAGGTTAAAGGCACTGACTCTCCAAGCGGGGAGATTGTTAGTAAAGCATCTGGAATGGTGAACCCGAGGACAAGGATACAAAAACTGAGATGCATTTTAAATCGTTTCCCAATCACACGGTGGACGATACTCTGG